>NC_061065.1:14741912-14866287 GCF_021917145.1 Hypomesus transpacificus
GATTCAGTTTAAGAGACTTTCATTCTTTTATTGCTTTAAAGTGCTTTTCAGCTCCTAAATAGCGTTTTCCATGCATTTACAATGTTTGGCATGTAACTTCTGGCTGAAGGGTTTTCTTGATATTTTCACTGCTCTAACGTGTTACTGTGGGTGTTACTACATGGTAAAGGTGTTTTCTGAAGCTATGTAGCCCTTAGATTCAGTTTAAGAGACTTTCATTTTTTTATTGCTTTAAAGTGCTTTTCAGCTTCTGAATAGCGTTTTCCAATGCATTTACAATGTTTGGCATGTAACTTCTGGCTGAAGGGTTTTCTTGATGTTTTCACTGCTGTAATGTGTTACTGTGGATGTTACTGCATGGTAAAGGTGTTTTCTGAAGCTGTGTAGCCCTTATATTCAGTTGAAGAGACTTTCATTCTTTTATTGCTTTAAAGTGCTTTTCAGCTCCTGAATAGCGTTTTCCATCCATTTACAATGTTTGGCATGTAACTTCTGGCTGAAGGGTTTTCTTGATGTTTTCACTGCTCTAACGTGTTACTGTGGGTGTTAATACATGGCAAAGGTGTTTTCTGAAGCTATGTAGCCCTTAGATTCAGTTTAAGAAACTATCATTTTTTTATTGCTTTAAAGTGCTTTTCAGCTTCCTGAATAGCGTTTTCGATACATTTACAATGTTTGGCATGTAAACTTCTGGCTGAAGGGTTTTCTTGATGTTTTTACTGCTCTAACGTGTTACTGTGGGTGTTACTACATGGTAAAAGGTGTTTTCTGAAGCTGTGTAGCCATTAGATTCAGTTTAAGAGACTTTCAATTTTTTATTGCTTTAAAGTGCTTTTCAGCTCCTGAATAGCGTCTTCCATGCATTTGCTATGTTTGGCATGTAACTTCTGGCTGAAGGGTTTTCTTGATGTTTTCACTGCTCTAACATATTACTGTGGGTGTTAATACATGGCAAAGGTGTTTTCTGAAGCTATACAGCCCTTAGATTCAGTTTAAGAGACTTTCATTTTTTTATTGCTTTAAAGTGCTTTTCAGCTCCTGAATAGTGTTTTCCATCCATTTACAATGTTTGGCATGTAACTTCTGGCTGAAGGGTTTTCTTGATGTTTTCACTTGCTCTAACGTGTTACTGTGGGTGTTACTACATGGTAAAGGTGTTTTCTGAAGCTGTGTAGCCCTTAGATTCAGTTTAAGAGACTTTCATTTTTCTATTGCTTTAAAGTGCTTTTCAGCTCCTGAATAGCGTTTTCCATCCATTTACAATGTTTGGCATGTAACTTCTGGCTGAAGGGTTTTCTTGATGTTTTCACTGCTCTAACGTGTTACTGTGGGTGTTACTACATGGGTAACGGTGTTTTCTGAAGCTGTGTAGCCCTTAGATTCAGTTTAAGAGACTTTCATTCTTTTATTGCTTTAAAGTGCTTTTCAGCTCCTGAATAGCGTCTTCCATGCATTTGCAATGTTTGGCATGTAACTTCTGGCTGAAGGGTTTTCTTGATGTTTTCACTGCTCTAACGTGTTACTGTGGGTGTTACTACATGGTAAAGGTGTTTTCTGAAGCTGTGTAGCCACTTAAATTCAGTTTTAAGAGACTTTCATTTTTTTATTGCTTTTAAAGTGCTTTTCAGCTCCTGAATAGCGTTTTCCATCCATTTACAATGTTTGGCATGTAACTTCTGGCTGAAGGGTTTTCTTGATGTTTTCACTGCTCTAACGTGTTACTGTGGGTGTTACTACATGGTAACGGTGTTTTCTGAAGCTGTGTAGCCCTTAGATTCAGTTTAAGAGACTTTCATTCTTTTATTGCTTTAAAGTGCTTTTCAGCTCCTGAATAGCGTCTTCCATGCATTTGCAATGTTTGGCATGTAACTTCTGGCTGAAGGGTTTTCTTGATTTTTTCACTGCTCTAACGTGTTACTGTGGGGTGTTACTACATGGTAAAGGTGTTTTCTGAAGCTATGTAGCCCTTAGATTCAGTTTAAGAGACTTTCATTTTTTTATTGCTTTAAAGTGCTTTTCAGCTTCTGAATAGCGTTTTCCATGCATTTACAATGTTTGGCATGTAACTTCTGGCTGAAGGGTTTTCTTGATGTTTTCACTGCTCTAACGTGTTACTGTGGGTGTTACTACATGGTAAAGGTGTTTTCTGAAGCTGTGTAGCCCTTATATTCAGTTTAAGAGACTTTCATTCTTTTATTGCTTTAAAGTGCTTTTCAGCTCCTGAATAGCGTTTTCCATGCATTTACAATGTTTGGCATGTAACTTCTGGCTGAAGGGTTTTCTTGATATTTTCACTTGTCTAACGTGTTACTGTGGGTGTTACTACATGGTAAAGGTGTTTTCTGAAGCTATGTAACCTTAGATTCAGTTTAAGAGACTTTCATTTTTTTATTGCTTTAAAGTGCTTTTCAGCTCTGAATAGCGTTTTCATGCATTTACAATGTTTGGCATGTAACTTCTGGCTGAAGGGTTTTCTTGATGTTTTTACTGCTCTAACGTGTTACTGTGGGTGTTACTACATGGTAAAGGTGTTTTCTGTAGCTGTGTAGCCATTAGATTCAGTTTAAGAGACTTTCATTTTTTTATTCCTTTAAAGTGCTTTTCAGCTCCTGAATAGCGTTTTCCATCCAGTTACAATGTTTGGCATGTAACTTCTGGCTGAAGGGTTTTCTTGATGTTTTCACTGCTCTAACGTGTTACTGTGGGTGTTACTACATGGTAAAGGTGTTTTCTGAAGCTGTGTAGCACTTAAATTCAGTTTAAGAGACTTTCATTTTTCTTTGCTTTAAAGTGCTTTTCAGCTCCTGAATAGCGTTTTCCATCCATTTACAATGTTTGGCATGTAACTTCTGGCTGAAGGGTTTTCTTGATGTTTTCACTGCTCTAACGTGTTACTGTGGGTGTTACTACATGGTAACGGTGTTTTCTGAAGCTGTGTAGCCCTTAGATTCAGTTTAAGAGACTTTCATTCTTTTATTGCTTCAAAGTGCTTTTCAGCTCCTGAATAGCGTCTTCCATGCATTTGCAATGTTTGGCATGTAACTTCTGGCTGAAGGGTTTTCTTGATTTTTTCAGTGCTCTAACGTGTTACTGTGGGTGTTACTACATGGTAAAGGTGTTTTCTGAAGCTGTGTAGCCCTTAGATTCAGTTTAAGAGACTTTCATTTTTTTATTGCTTTAAAGTGCTTTTCAGCTTCTGAATAGCGTTTTCCATGCATTTACAATGTTTGGCATGTAACTTCTGGCTGAAGGGTTTTCTTGATGTTTTCACTGCTCTAACGTGTTACTGTGGGTGTTACTACATGGTAAAGGTGTTTTCTGTAGCTGTGTAGCCATTAGATTCAGTTTAAGAGACTTTCATTTTTTTATTGCTTTAAAGTGCTTTTCAGCTCCTGAATAGCGTTTTCCATCCATTTACAATGTTTGGCATGTAACTTCTGGCTGAAGGGTTTTCTTGATGTTTTCACTGCTCTAACGTGTTACTGTGGGTGTTACTACATGGTAAAGGTGTTTTCTGAAGCTGTGTAGCCCTTAGATTCAGTTTAAGAGACTTTCATTTTTTTATTGCTTTAAAGTGCTTTTCAGCTCCTAAATAGCGTTTTCCATGCATTTACAATGTTTGGCATGTAACTTCTGGCTGAAGGGTTTTCTTGATATTTTCACTTGTCTAACGTGTTACTGTGGGTGTTACTACATGGTAAAGGTGTTTTCTGAAGCTATGTAACCTTAGATTCAGTTTAAGAGACTTTCATTTTTTTATTGCTTTAAAGTGCTTTTCAGCTTCTGAATAGCGTTTTCCATGCATTTACAATGTTTGGCATGTAACTTCTGGCTGAAGGGTTTTCTTGATGTTTTTACTGCTCTAACGTGTTACTGTGGGTGTTACTACATGGTAAAGGTGTTTTCTGTAGCTGTGTAGCCATTAGATTCAGTTTAAGAGACTTTCATTTTTTTATTCCTTTAAAGTGCTTTTCAGCTCCTGAATAGCGTTTTCCATCCAGTTACAATGTTTGGCATGTAACTTCTGGCTGAAGGGTTTTCTTGATGTTTTCACTGCTCTAACGTGTTACTGTGGGTGTTACTACATGGTAAAGGTGTTTTCTGAAGCTGTGTAGCACTTAAATTCAGTTTAAGAGACTTTCATTTTTCTTTGCTTTAAAGTGCTTTTCAGCTCCTGAATAGCGTTTTCCATCCATTTACAATGTTTGGCATGTAACTTCTGGCTGAAGGGTTTTCTTGATGTTTTCACTGCTCTAACGTGTTACTGTGGGTGTTACTACATGGTAACGGTGTTTTCTGAAGCTGTGTAGCCCTTAGATTCAGTTTAAGAGACTTTCATTCTTTTATTGCTTCAAAGTGCTTTTCAGCTCCTGAATAGCGTCTTCCATGCATTTGCAATGTTTGGCATGTAACTTCTGGCTGAAGGGTTTTCTTGATTTTTTCAGTGCTCTAACGTGTTACTGTGGGTGTTACTACATGGTAAAGGTGTTTTCTGAAGCTATGTAGCCCTTAGATTCAGTTTAAGAGACTTTCATTTTTTTATTGCTTTAAAGTGCTTTTCAGCTTCTGAATAGCGTTTTCCATGCATTTACAATGTTTGGCATGTAACTTCTGGCTGAAGGGTTTTCTTGATGTTTTCACTGCTCTAACGTGTTACTGTGGGTGTTACTACATGGTAACGGTGTTTTCTGAAGCTGTGTAGCCCTTAGATTCAGTTTAAGAGACTTTCATTCTTTTATTGCTTTAAAGTGCTTTTCAGCTCCTGAATAGCGTCTTCCATGCATTTGCAATGTTTGGCATGTAACTTCTGGCTGAAGGGTTTTCTTGATGTTTTCACTGCTCTAACGTGTTACTGTGGGTGTTACTACATGGTAAAGGTGTTTTCTGAAGCTATGTAACCTTAGATTCAGTTTAAGAGACTTTCATTTTTTTATTGCTTTAAAGTGCTTTTCAGCTTCTGAATAGCGTTTTCCATGCATTTACAATGTTTGGCATGTAACTTCTGGCTGAAGGGTTTTCTTGATGTTTTTACTGCTCTAACGTGTTACTGTGGGTGTTACTACATGGTAAAGGTGTTTTCTGTAGCTGTGTAGCCATTAGATTCAGTTTAAGAGACTTTCATTTTTTTATTGCTTTAAAGTGCTTTTCAGCTCCTGAATAGCGTTTTCCATCCATTTACAATGTTTGGCATGTAACTTCTGGCTGAAGGGTTTTCTTGATGTTTTCACTGCTCTAACGTGTTACTGTGGGTGTTACTACATGGTAAAGGTGTTTTCTGAAGCTGTGTAGCCCTTAGATTCAGTTTAAGAGACTTTCATTTTTTTATTGCTTTAAAGTGCTTTTCAGCTCCTAAATAGCGTTTTCCATGCATTTACAATGTTTGGCATGTAACTTCTGGCTGAAGGGTTTTCTTGATATTTTCACTGCTCTAACGTGTTACTGTGGGTGTTACTACATGGTAAAGGTGTTTTCTGAAGCTGTGTAGCCCTTAGATTCAGTTTAAGAGACTTTCATTCTTTTATTGCTTTAAAGTGCTTTTCAGCTCCTGAATAGCGTCTTCCATGCATTTGCAATGTTTGGCATGTAACTTCTGGCTGAAGGGTTTTCTTGATTTTTTCAGTGCTCTAACGTGTTACTGTGGGTGTTACTACATGGTAAAGGTGTTTTCTGAAGCTATGTAGCCCTTAGATTCAGTTTAAGAGACTTTCATTTTTTTATTGCTTTAAAGTGCTTTTCAGCTTCTGAATAGCGTTTTCCATGCATTTACAATGTTTGGCATGTAACTTCTGGCTGAAGGGTTTTCTTGATGTTTTCACTGCTCTAACGTGTTACTGTGGGTGTTAATACATGGCAAAGGTGTTTTCTGAAGCTATGTAGCCCTTAGATTCAGTTTAAGAGACTTTCATTTTTGTATTGCTTTAAAGTGCTTTTCAGCTCCTAAATAGCGTTTTCCATGCACTTACAATGTTTGGCATGTAACTTCTGGCTGAAGGGTTTTCTTGATATTTTCACTGCTCTAACGTGTTACTGTGGGTGTTACTACATGGTAAAGGTGTTTTCTGAAGCTATGTAGCCCTTAGATTCAGTTTAAGAGACTTTCATTTTTTTATTGCTTTAAAGTGCTTTTCAGCTTCTGAATAGCGTTTTCCAATCATTTACAATGTTTGGCATGTAACTTCTGGCTGAAGGGTTTTCTTGATGTTTTCACTGCTCTAACGTGTTACTGTGGGTGTTACTACATGGTAAAGGTGTTTTCTGAAGCTGTTTAGCCCTTAGATTCAGTTTAAGAGACTTTCATTTTTGTATTGCTTTAAAGTGCTTTTCAGCTCCTAAATAGCGTTTTCCATGCATTTACAATGTTTGGCATGTAACTTCTGGCTGAAGGGTTTTCTTGATATTTTCACTGCTCTAACGTGTTACTGTGGGTGTTACTACATGGTAAAGGTGTTTTCTGAAGCTGTTTAGCCCTTAGATTCAGTTTAAGAGACTTTCATTTTTTTATTGCTTTAAAGTGCTTTTCAGCTCCTGAATAGCGTTTTCCATGCATTTGCAATGTTTGGCATGTAACTTCTGGCTGAAGGGTTTTCTTGATGTTTTCAGTGCTCTAACGTGTTACTGTGGGTGTTACTACATGGTAAAGGTGTTTTCTGAAGCTATGTAGCCCTTATATTCAGTTTAAGAGACTTTCATTTTTTTATTGCTTTAAAGTGCTTTTCAGCTTCTGAATAGCGTTTTCCATGCATTTACAATGTTTGGCATGTAACTTCTGGCTGAAGGGTTTTCTTGATGTTTTCACTGCTCTAACGTGTTACTGTGGGTGTTACTACATGGTAAAGGTGTTTTCTGAAGCTGTGTAGCCCTTAGATTCAGTTTAAGAGACTTTCATTTTTTTATTGCTTTAAAGTGCTTTTCAGCTTCTGAATAGCGTTTTCCATGCATTTACAATGTTTGGCATGTAACTTCTGGCTGAAGGGTTTTCTTGATATTTTCACTGCTCTAACGTGTTACTGTGGGTGTTAATACATGGCAAAGGTGTTTTCTGAAGCTATGTAGCCCTTAGATTCAGTTTAAGAGACTTTCATTTTTTTATTGCTTTAAAGTGCTTTTCAGCTCCTGAATAGCGTTTTCGATACATTTACAATGTTTGGCATGTAACTTCTGGCTGAAGGGTTTTCTTGATGTTTTTACTGCTCTAACGTGTTACTGTGGGTGTTACTACATGGTAAAGGTGTTTTCTGAAGCTATGTAGCCATTAGATTCAGTTTAAGAGACTTTCATTTTTGTATTGCTTTAAAGTGCTTTTCAGCTCCTAAATAGCGTTTTCCATGCACTTACAATGTTTGGCATGTAACTTCTGGCTGAAGGGTTTTCTTGATATTTTCACTGCTCTAACGTGTTACTGTGGGTGTTACTACATGGTAAAGGTGTTTTCTGAAGCTATGTAGCCCTTAGATTCAGTTTAAGAGACTTTCATTTTTTTATTGCTTTAAAGTGCTTTTCAGCTCCTGAATAGCATTTTCCATGCATTTACAATGTTTGGCATGTAACTTCTGGCTGAAGGGTTTTCTTGATATTTTCACTGCTCTAACGTGTTACTGTGGGTGTTACTACATGGTAAAGGTGTTTTCTGAAGCTATGTAGCCCTTAGATTCAGTTTAAGAGACTTTCATTTTTTTATTGCTTTAAAGTGCTTTTCAGCTTCTGAATAGCGTTTTCCAATCATTTACAATGTTTGGCATGTAACTTCTGGCTGAAGGGTTTTCTTGATGTTTTCACTGCTCTAACGTGTTACTGTGGGTGTTACTACATGGTAAAGGTGTTTTCTGAAGCTGTTTAGCCCTTAGATTCAGTTTAAGAGACTTTCATTTTTTTATTGCTTTAAAGTGCTTTTCAGCTCCTGAATAGCGTTTTCCATGCATTTACAATGTTTGGCATGTAACTTCTGGCTGAAGGGTTTTCTTGATGTTTTCACTGCTCTAACGTGTTACTGTGGGTGTTAATACATGGCAAAGGTGTTTTCTGAAGCTATGTAGCCCTTAGATTCAGTTTAAGAGACTTTCATTTTTTTATTGCTTTAAAGTGCTTTTCAGCTCCTAAATAGCGTTTTCCATGCATTTACAATGTTTGGCATGTAACTTCTGGCTGAAGGGTTTTCTTGATATTTTCACTGCTCTAACGTGTTACTGTGGGTGTTACTACATGGTAAAGGTGTTTTCTGAAGCTGTTTAGCCCTTAGATTCAGTTTAAGAGACTTTCATTTTTTTATTGCTTTAAAGTGCTTTTCAGCTCCTGAATAGCGTTTTCCATGCATTTGCAATGTTTGGCATGTAACTTCTGGCTGAAGGGTTTTCTTGATGTTTTCAGTGCTCTAACGTGTTACTGTGGGTGTTACTACATGGTAAAGGTGTTTTCTGAAGCTATGTAGCCCTTAGATTCAGTTTAAGAGACTTTCATTTTTTTATTGCTTTAAAGTGCTTTTCAGCTTCTGAATAGCGTTTTCCATGCATTTACAATGTTTGGCATGCAACTTCTGGCTGAAGGGTTTTCTTGATGTTTTCACTGCTCTAACGTGTTACTGTGGGTGTTACTACATGGTAAAGGTGTTTTCTGAAGCTGTTTAGCCCTTAGATTCAGTTTAAGAGACTTTCATTTTTTTATTGCTTTAAAGTGCTTTTCAGCTTCTGAATAGCGTTTTCCATGCATTTACAACGTTTGGCATGTAACTTCTGGCTGAAGGGTTTTCTTGATATTTTCACTGCTCTAACGTGTTACTGTGGGTGTTAATACATGGCAAAGGTGTTTTCTGAAGCTATGTAGCCCTTAGATTCAGTTTAAGAGACTTTCATTTTTTTATTGCTTTAAAGTGCTTTTCAGCTCCTGAGTAGCGTTTTCGATACATTTACAATGTTTGGCATGTAACTTCTGGCTGAAGGGTTTTCTTGATGTTTTTACTGCTCTAACGTGTTACTGTGGGTGTTACTACATGGTAAAGGTGTTTTCTGAAGCTATGTAGCCATTAGATTCAGTTTAAGAGACTTTCATTTTTTTATTGCTTTAAAGTGCTTTTCAGCTCCTGAATAGCGTTTTCCATCCATTTACAATGTTTGGCATGTAACTTCTGGCTGAAGGGTTTTCTTGATGTTTTCACTGCTCTAACGTGTTACTGTGGGTGTTACTACATGGTAAAGGTGTTTTCTGAAGCTGTTTAGCCCTTAGATTCAGTTTAAGAGACTTTCATTTTTTTATTGCTTTAAAGTGCTTTTCAGCTCCTGAATAGCATTTTCCATGCATTTACAATGTTTGGCATGTAACTTCTGGCTGAAGGGTTTTCTTGATATTTTCACTGCTCTAACGTGTTACTGTGGGTGTTACTACATGGTAAAGGTGTTTTCTGAAGCTATGTAGCCCTTAGATTCAGTTTAAGAGACTTTCATTTTTTTATTGCTTTAAAGTGCTTTTCAGCTTCTGAATAGCGTTTTCCAATCATTTACAATGTTTGGCATGTAACTTCTGGCTGAAGGGTTTTCTTGATGTTTTCACTGCTCTAACGTGTTACTGTGGGTGTTAATACATGGCAAAGGTGTTTTCTGAAGCTATGTAGCCCTTAGATTCAGTTTAAGAGACTTTCATTTTTTTATTGCTTTAAAGTGCTTTTCAGCTTCTGAATAGCGTTTTCCAATCATTTACAATGTTTGGCATGTAACTTCTGGCTGAAGGGTTTTCTTGATGTTTTCACTGCTCTAACGTGTTACTGTGGGTGTTACTACATGGTAAAGGTGTTTTCTGAAGCTGTTTAGCCCTTAGATTCAGTTTAAGAGACTTTCATTTTTTTATTGCTTTAAAGTGCTTTTCAGCTCCTGAATAGCATTTTCCATGCATTTACAATGTTTGGCATGTAACATCTGGCTGAAGGGTTTTCTTGATATTTTCACTGCTCTAACATGTTACTGTGGGTGTTACTACATGGTAAAGGTGTTTTCTGAAGCTATGTAGCCCTTAGATTCAGTTTAAGAGACTTTCATTTTTTTATTGCTTTAAACTGCTTTTCAGCTTCTGAATAGCGTTTTCCATGCATTTACAATGTTTGGCATATAACTTCTGGCTGAAGGGTTTTCTTGATATTTTCACTGCTCTAACGTGTTACTGTGGGTGTTAATACATGGCAAAGGTGTTTTCTGAAGCTATGTAGCCCTTAGATTCAGTTTAAGAGACTTTCATTTTTTTATTGCTTTAAAGTGCTTTTCAGCTCCTGAATAGCGTTTTCGATACATTTACAATGTTTGGCATGTAACTTCTGGCTGAAGGGTTTTCTTGATGTTTTCACTGCTCTAACGTGTTACTGTGGGTGTTACTACATGGTAAAGGTGTTTTCTGAAGCTGTTTAGCCCTTAGATTCAGTTTAAGAGACTTTCATTTTTTTATTGCTTTAAAGTGCTTTTCAGCTCCTGAATAGCATTTTCCATGCATTTACAATGTTTGGCATGTAACTTCTGGCTGAAGGGTTTTCTTGATATTTTCACTGCTCTAACGTGTTACTGTGGGTGTTACTACATGGCAAAGGTGTTTTCTGAAGCTATGTAGCCCTTAGATTCAGTTTAAGAGACTTTCATTTTTTTATTGCTTTAAAGTGCTTTTCAGCTCCTAAATAGCGTTTTCCATGCACTTACAATGTTTGGCATGTAACTTCTGGCTGAAGGGTTTTCTTGATATTTTCACTGCTCTAACGTGTTACTGTGGGTGTTACTACATGGTAAAGGTGTTTTCTGAAGCTGTTGAGCCCTTAGATTCAGTTTAAGAGACTTGCATTTTTTTATTGCTTTAAAGTGCTTTTCAGCTCCTGAATAGCGTTTTCCATGCATTTGCAATGTTTGGCATGTAACTTCTGGCTGAAGGGTTTTCTTGATGTTTTCAGTGCTCTAACGTGTTACTGTGGGTGTTACTACATGGTAAAGGTGTTTTCTGAAGCTATGTAGCCCTTAGATTCAGTTTAAGAGACTTTCATTTTTTTATTGCTTTAAAGTGCTTTTCAGCTTCTGAATAGCGTTTTCCATGCATTTACAATGTTTGGCATGCAACTTCTGGCTGAAGGGTTTTCTTGATGTTTTCACTGCTCTAACGTGTTACTGTGGGTGTTACTACATGGTAAAGGTGTTTTCTGAAGCTGTTTAGCCCTTAGATTCAGTTTAAGAGACTTTCATTTTTTTATTGCTTTAAAGTGCTTTTCAGCTTCTGAATAGCGTTTTCCATGCATTTACAATGTTTGGCATGTAACTTCTGGCTGAAGGGTTTTCTTGATATTTTCACTGCTCTAACGTGTCACTGTGGGTGTTAATACATGGCAAAGGTGTTTTCTGAAGCTATGTAGCCCTTAGATTCAGTTTAAGAGACTTTCATTTTTTTATTGCTTTAAAGTGCTTTTCAGCTCCTGAATAGCGTTTTCGATACATTTACAATGTTTGGCATGTAACTTCTGGCTGAAGGGTTTTCTTGATGTTTTTACTGCTCTAACGTGTTACTGTGGGTGTTACTACATGGTAAAGGTGTTTTCTG
Source organism: Hypomesus transpacificus (assembly GCF_021917145.1). Classification (NCBI taxonomy): domain Eukaryota; kingdom Metazoa; phylum Chordata; class Actinopteri; order Osmeriformes; family Osmeridae; genus Hypomesus; species Hypomesus transpacificus. The sequence goes on from NC_061065.1 coordinate 14,753,463, forward strand.
AAGCTATGTAGCCATTAGATTCAGTTTAAGAGACTTTCATTTTTTTATTGCTTTAAAGTGCTTTTCAGCTCCTGAATAGCGTTTTCCATCCATTTACAATGTTTGGCATGTAACTTCTGGCTGAAGGGGTTTCTTGATGTTTTCACTGCTCTAACGTGTTACTGTGGGTGTTACTACATGGTAAAGGTGTTTTCTGAAGCTGTTTAGCCCTTAGATTCAGTTTAAGAGACTTTCATTTTTTTATTGCTTTAAAGTGCTTTTCAGCTCCTGAATAGCATTTTCCATGCATTTACAATGTTTGGCATGTAACTTCTGGCTGAAGGGTTTTCTTGATGTTTTCACTGCTCTAACGTGTTACTGTGGGTGTTACTACATGGTAAAGGTGTTTTCTGAAGCTGTTTAGCCCTTAGATTCAGTTTAAGAGACTTTCATTTTTTTATTGCTTTAGAGTGCTTTTCAGCTCCTGAATAGCATTTTCCATGCATTTACAATGTTTGGCATGTAACTTCTGGCTGAAGGGTTTTCTTGATATTTTCACTGCTCTAACGTGTTACTGTGGGTGTTACTACATGGTAAAGGTGTTTTCTGAAGCTATGTAGCCCTTAGATTCAGTTTAAGAGACTTTCATTTTTTTATTGCTTTAAAGTGCTTTTCAGCTTCTGAATAGCGTTTTCCAATCATTTACAATGTTTGGCATGTAACTTCTGGCTGAAGGGTTTTCTTGATGTTTTCACTGCTCTAACGTGTTACTGTGGGTGTTAATACATGGCAAAGGTGTTTTCTGAAGCTATGTAGCCCTTAGATTCAGTTTAAGAGACTTTCATTTTTTTATTGCTTTAAAGTGCTTTTCAGCTCCTAAATAGCGTTTTCCATGCACTTACAATGTTTGGCATGTAACTTCTGGCTGAAGGGTTTTCTTGATATTTTCACTGCTCTAACGTGTTACTGTGGGTGTTACTACATGGTAAAGGTGTTTTCTGAAGCTATGTAACCTTAGATTCAGTTTAAGAGACTTTCATTTTTTTATTGCTTTAAAGTGCTTTTCAGCTCCTAAATAGCGTTTTCCATGCACTTACAATGTTTGGCATGTAACTTCTGGCTGAAGGGTTTTCTTGATATTTTCACTGCTCTAACGTGTTACTGTGGGTGTTACTACATGGTGAAGGTGTTTTCTGAAGCTATGTAACCTTAGATTCAGTTTAAGAGACTTTCATTTTTTTATTGCTTTAAAGTGCTTTTCAGCTTCTGAATAGCGTTTTCCAATCATTTACAATGTTTGGCATGTAACTTCTGGCTGAAGAGTTTTCTTGATGTTTTTTTACTGCTCTAACGTGTTACTGTGGGTGTTACTACATGGTAAAGGTGTTTTCTGAAGCTGTTTAGCCCTTAGATTCAGTTTAAGAGACTTTCATTTTTTTATTGCTTTAAAGTGCTTTTCAGCTCCTGAATAGCATTTTCCATGCATTTACAATGTTTGGCATGTAACTTCTGGCTGAAGGGTTTTCTTGATATTTTCACTGCTCTAACGTGTTACTGTGGGTGTTACTACATGGTAAAGGTGTTTTCTGAAGCTATGTAGCCCTTAGATTCAGTTTAAGAGACTTTCATTTTTTTATTGCTTTAAAGTGCTTTTCAGCTTCTGAATAGCGTTTTCCATGCATTTACAATGTTTGGCATGTAACTTCTGGCTGAAGGGTTTTCTTGATATTTTCACTGCTCTAACGTGTTACTGTGGGTGTTAATACATGGCAAAGGTGTTTTCTGAAGCTATGTAGCCCTTAGATTCAGTTTAAGAGACTTTCATTTTTTTATTGCTTTAAAGTGCTTTTCAGCTCCTAAATAGCGTTTTCCATGCACTTACAATGTTTGGCATGTAACTTCTGGCTGAAGGGTTTTCTTGATATTTTCACTGCTCTAACGTGTTACTGTGGGTGTTACTACATGGTGAAGGTGTTTTCTGAAGCTATGTAACCTTAGATTCAGTTTAAGAGACTTTCATTTTTTTATTGCTTTAAGAAATCAACCCCAAACCTGGTGTGATGACCCGTAACCCTCTTCTGAGGCTGTCCAATTAATTTGGTGTCATGTCATTACTGGGCGTGGCCGCGGGAAGCAAAAATGTGTTTTGGCCAATAACTGTTGATTTTTTTGCTTTTATTAAGTGGTTCCTTTGTCTCATGATATGCTGGGAAATCCCGTGTGTGATACATGATAACTTGTGATAATAGCCGAATTGATCCGGCCGCCATTTTGAACTCATTGAAAAACGTTTTTTCTTTACTCCTCCTACAAATGTCCAATCTTCACCAAATTTGGCAGAGATTATCTTCAGACCAAGCCTCACAAAGGCCATCACATGATTGTTTGATTTTCACAACCGTTTGCCCGGTACAGGCAATCAAAATGTGCAATTAAGCCATCAAACAGGAAGTTGGGTCGTATCTCAGCAAATTTTTGATGAATTCACACCAAACTTGCTGCATGCACTCGGAACCCTGTTCTAAGGATTTCTAAAGTGTTTTATGGGTCATTTGACTGCTTGGCCACCTCATTGCTGCTTGCAGCTTTATTTATTATTATTATTCTTCTTAAGACTGGGTGTCTATGGCAGCCCCCATAAGCGCTTGGTCGAAAGTTGTGAAATTTGGCACACTCATTGGGGACAGTCCCCTGGTCCAATTCACAAAGTTTCATGTCCCATACTTGGGCACTCTAGCGCCACAAACGGGTCAAAGTTGGACTTGTGTTTACACACGTAACTTTTGAACCGTATGACCGATTTTCAAAAATGAGGTACCGTTGGATTCCCTGGATCGAGACGAGTTCAACGCACACCATGGCGTCAATTTACGGTTATATAGATTTTCTGCCATTTAGAATTTTGTGAAAAAACGTTTTTTTGCTTCTCCTCCCTCAATTTTGGTCAATTCTTCCCCAGAATTGGCACACATCATCATCAGACCAACCCTCACAGAAGTTATCAAAGGATATTTGATTTTCAAAACCGTTTGTCCGGTACAGCCAATCAAAATTGGCAACAAAGCAACCAAACAGGAAGTTGGATCATATCTCGGCTAATCTTTAAGAAATCAACCCCAAACCTGGTGTGATGACTCGGAACCCTCTTCTGAGGCTGTCCAATGAATTTGGTGTCATGTCATTACTGGGCGTGGCCGCGGGAAGCAAAAATGTGTTTTGGCCAATAACTGTTGATTTGTTTGCCTTTATTAAGTGATTCCTTTGTTTCATGATATCTTGGGACGTCCCGTGTGTGACCCATCATCATTTGTGATAATAGCCGAATTGATGCGGCCGCCATTTTGAATTCATTGAAAAACGTTTAATCTCTACTCCTCCTACACATGTTGTCCAATCTTCACCAAATTTCGCAGAGATTATCTTCAGACCAAGCCTCACAAAGGCTATCACATGATTGTTTGATTTTCACAACCGTTTGCCCGGTACAGCCAATCAAAATGTGCAATTAAGCCATCAAACAGGAAGTTGGGTCGTATCTCAGCAAATCTTTGATGGATTCACACCAAACTTGCTGCACGCACTCGGAACCCTGTTCTGAGGATTTCTAAAGTGTTTTATGGGTCATTTGACTGCTTGGCCACCACATTGCTGCTTGCAGCTATATTTATTATTACACTTCTTCTGTCATTGGAGTGTATGGCAGCCCCTAGAACCGTATGGTAAAAAGTTGTGAAATTTGGCACACTCATTAAGCACAGTCCCCTCTTTATATTCACCAAGTTTCATGTCTCCCATTGGAGCACTCTAGCGCCACCAACTGGTCAAAGTTGGACTTGTGTTTACACACGTAACTTTTGAACCGTATGACCGATTTTCAAAAATGAGGTACCGTTGGATTCCCTGGATCGAGACGAGTTCAACGCACACCATGGCGTCAATTTCCGGTTATATAGATTTTCTGCCATTTTGAATTTTGTGAAAAAACGTTTTTTTGCTTCTCCTCCCTCAATTATGGTCAAATCTTCCCCAGAATTGGCACACATCATCATCAGACCAACCCTCACAGAAGTTATCAAAGGATATTGGATTTTCAAAACCGATTGTCCGGTACAGCCAATCAAAATTGGCAACAAAGCAACCAAACAGGAAGTTGGATCATATCTCAGCTAATCTTTAAGAAATCAACCCCAAACCTGGTGTGATGACTCGTAACCCTCTTTTGAGGCTGTCCAATTAATTTGGTGTCATGTCATTACTGGGCGTGGCCGCAGGAAGCAAAAATGTGTTTTGGCCAATAACTGTTGATTTTTTTGCTTTTATTAAGTGGTTCCTTTGTCTCATGATATGCTGGGAAATCCCGTGTGTGATACATGATAACTTGCGATAATAGCCGAATTGATCCGGCCGCCATTTTGAACTCATTGAAAAACGTTTTTTCTTTACTCCTCCTACACGTTGTCCAATCTTCACCAAATTTGGCAGAGATTATCTTCAGACCAAGCCTCACAAAGGCCATCACATGATTGTTTGATTTTCACAACCGTTTGCCCGGTACAGGCAATCAAAATGTGCAATTAAGCCATCAAACAGGAAGTTGGGTCGTATCAGCAAATTTTTGATGAATTCACACCAAACTTGTTGCATGCACTCGGAACCCTGTTCTAAGGATTTCTAAAGTGTTTTATGGGTCATTTGACTGCTTGGCCACCTCATTGCTGCTTGCAGCTTTATTTATTATTATTATTCTTCTTAAGACTGGGTGTCTATGGCAGCCCCCATAAGCGCTTGGTCGAAAGTTGTGAAATTTGGCACACTCATTGGGGACAGTCCCCTGGTCCAATTCACAAAGTTTCATGTCCCATACTTGGGCACTCTAGCGCCACCAACGGGTCAAAGTTGGACTTGTGTTTACACACGCAACTTTTGAACCGTATGACCCATTTTCAAAAATGAGGTACCGTTGGATTCCCTGGATCAAGCCGAGTTCAATGCACACCATGGCGTCAATTTCCGGTTATATATATTTTCCGCTATTTCCGGTTTTATCAAAAACCTCTGAAAGCCTACTCCTCCGACAATTTTTGTCAAATCTTCTTCAAAATTACCAGATATGCTCTTCAGACCAAGCCGCACAAAAGTTATTGTAGAGCATTTTGATCCCCACAACCGTTTGTCCGTGAGAGCCAATCAAAATCAGCAGAATAGACACCAAACAGGAAATGAAGTCTTATCTCAGCAGTTCTTTGAGGCAGTGACACCAAATTTGATATGCCTACTCGGAACCTTATTCTGAGTATGTTCTCCAAAAATGGTGTCATGTGACTAAAAGGGGGCATGGCCGGAAGCATAAACGTGTTTTGGCTAATAACTGTTGAAGTGTTTACCTTAATAAAGTAATTTCTTTGTCGGTTGATGTCTTGTGAGATATCAAACTTGACCATCGATGATATTTCATAACAACCGAATTGACGCGGCCGCCATTTTGGATTTAATGGAAAAGGTTAAAAACCTTTTACACATCCAAATTGTGTCATATGTTTACTAAATTTGGCACAGATGATCTTCAGACCAAGCTTCACAAAGGTGTCAGGATGGAATTTCCATTTTCAGAACCGTTTGTTAGGTAGAGACGATCAAAGGCGGCGACGAAGCCGCAAAAGACACGTGAGAGCCTAACTCAGCAACCAATTGTGCGATTGTCACCAAACTTGGGTTCCATCGTTCCCACGAGGAGCAGAGGAGGCCTGCGGTGTTATACCAGAAAAAAAACACTTTGAACACTCACTACTTTGGAACGCATACAGATATTTCAACCAAACTTGGTGTGTTGCATGAGTGCAACAGGTTGTCGTAACTTAATTGTTGCGCAAGTAATATGGAGGCCATGTCCTGCTCTGGACTGCTTGGCCCCTCCATTGCTGCTTGCAGCTATATTTATTATTATTATTACACATCTGTCATGGGAGTTAATGGTAGCCCCTAGAACCACATGGTCAGAAGTTGTGAAATTTGGCACAGTCATTGAGACCAGTCCCCTCATCAATTTCACCAAGTGTCATACCTCGCATTCCAACCATCTAGCCCCACCAATGGGTCAAAGTTGAAGGTGTGTCTAAACACGTTTCTTTTGAACCATATGTCGCATTTTCCAAAAGGAGGTATCGTTGGATTCCCTGGATCAAGACGAGTTCAATGCACTCTATGACGTCATACCCAGTCAAATAGAATATCCGCCATTTTGAATGTTAAGGAGAAATGTTTTCCTCCTTAACATGTTTTACTCCTTCTACAATTCTTTTTGAATCTTCTTCATAATTGCCACAGATGATCTTCAGACCAAGCCTCACAAAAGTTATCCCCTGGAGCTTAGATTTTCGCAACTGTTTGTTAGTTACAGCCAATCAAATTCAGCAACTGATACGGTTAAAGGGAAGTGAGGTCATACCTTAACGAATCTTTGATGCATTGATTCCAAACTTGGTGTATGGATTCATGACCCTGTTGTTAAGAGGTCCGAAAAAGGTAATGTCATTTGAGCTCTAGGGGGCGCTACAATAGGCAAAATTGTGTTTTGACCAATAACTGTTGATTTGTTTGGTGTATTTAAGTCATTCCTATGTTTCGTGATACCTTAGGAGAAGTTATGAGCTGAAGCTTCAAAGTGACCGAAAGGTATTTTAAATAGGGGCTGGAGCAGGACGAAGGCATAAAACTACAGAAAAGAGAAGAAAAATGCTAAACAACGTGAAAAAAAATTTGATAGAAGAGAAACAATGCATACAAATGTGAACATTTAGCAAAAAAATATTTGCTGGAGTTTCAAAAGGCCTGAAATGTATGTTAGAAAAGACCTGCAGCAAGATGAAGGCAGAAAAGAAGGAAAAAAATGCTAAAGTACTGGCAGTTGGAAGATACTGCTATGAAATGTATTTTTGAAAGGACCTGGAGTAAGATGAAGGCAGAAAACAGAAGAAAAGAAGAAGAAAAATAAAATAAAACAAAAAGGGGAAAAATTCAGAAAGATGAGCGGCAGGAAAATTTGAAAATTGATCAGAAAACCAGTTGCTGAAGTCTGGGTTGAACGGATATGAAGGTAAAAGGACAACACTGGAATGACTTGAACTTGCTGGAAAAAAGGCAGAATGGATTAAATGGCTGAAAAAAAGTTATAAGTCCGAGCAGAAAAAGTTGAAGGTTTAAAGAAGGAGATGGGAGATGAATGATGTTCATATTTTGAATTATTTTTCATCCTTATAAAATGAAGTCACCTAAAGATGCTAAATACGTTGAGAAGAGGGAAACATTTGCAGAAATGTAGTTTCTGGAACTCTTTTCAGAGCTGGAAAGTACTTGTGGAAGGACAGTGGAACAGTGAAGAGCGTTGGCCATCGGATTTGTTCCTTGTTTCTTGTAACGTAGCAACCGTTGGTCACATTGGCAACATTTCTAACCCAGAATCTAGGTTTCAGTTTCAAACGGAGGAGAAACTAATCATGCGTGCCTGCACACCCAGTCCTGTTCAGACACTTAATTTAAGATGACATCATAATAATAAATAGTGCAGGGTTGCCGATGTTGTCGTTGTCCCTGGTGAGTTTTTTTATACGTAAATAATAAGATCATGCTACATCTAACCAGCGGATCATTTCTTGCAAGTGTGTCAAAGTGGTATGTATTAACACCGCACTGTAGGCTTGAATAATAACCTAAGGCGTGAAGCTACAGAGAGGATGCAATGGAAGATTTCCTACATAAACTACATCAACTCCTTCAAATTGAAAACGGAGACCATCTTTTGATTAAGGACAAGTTCCTTAACCTCTGTTGTTAATATCGCCAATAAAAAGTAAATATACTCTTACGAAGCATTTTCAAGGTAGGATTAACGCCAGCTGCAGCAAACACTTACCCCAGCCACGGCTCGTTCGTGATGGTCAGCTATGACTGTCTTGAGCCTCGATTTTTGCAGATTGCTGTGAAACTTGCGAAAATGAAAACGATCTAGCTAGATTATGTACACTTTAAGATCAATGTACATACCTTGTTTGTCCAATTTGGTCGATAGTGGAACAAAAAGTCGAACAGTTTTTAGTTATGGAGAGCCATCGCGCTAGCTCGATTATAAGAGAATAACAAACATTTACCTAGCATCCACACCTCAAACAAGTTAACCTAGACGCAAAACTGTACATCCAATCCCAAAAATAAGTATATTTTCAGAGACCCAAGACTCTGCCGAAACCATTGATATCCTTTATGTGTCTGTGCGGTCAGAAGTACAACTCTTTTGGCAGTTTCCAAAACGTCACCCAATTCTGCTTTCATGGTGCGTCTGTTTGGTTGCCACGATGATGGCGCAGCTGTGATCGCTAACGAGCTGGGCAGAGAGAAAAAACACATTTAGCTGGAATCCACACCTCAAACAAGTTAACCTAGACGCAAAACTATACGTCCAATCCAAAATATAAGGATATTTTCCGAGACCCAAGACTCTGCCGAAACCAGAGATGTCTTTCATATGTCTCTGCGGTCAGAAATATGACTCTACCTGCAGTTTCCGAAACGTTACCCAATTCTGCTTTCATGGTGCTTGTTTGTTTGGTTGCCACGGTGATGGTGCAGCTATGATTGCTAACACGCTGATGGCAGAGAATAACCAACATTTACCTAGCATCCACACCTCAAACAAGTTAACCTAGAAGCAAAACTATACGTCCAATCCAAAAAATGAGGATATTTTCCGAGACCCAAGACTCTCCCGAAACCAGACATGTCCTTTATATGTCTGTGCGGTCAGAAATACGACTCTACTGGCAGTTTAAAAACAGGTCTACTTTCGAAATTCTATGACAAATTTTATCCACCTCTCCTTTGAAGTTAGTGAGAGAAGTTGAAAGGCTGCTCTCGCTTCAAGGCTCAAAGCTGAAAATCTGTAAATGTGAGATCTTTAGTAGTTAAATTGGCTGAAAGAGGACAAGTTTTCCTACATTTTGAGGTAAAAATTGTTTCTGTAAGTTTAACTATATGAACGTCAGAGGAATTTGTTTGACAATTTTGAATATCAGAAAAATAGCAGCCAGCAGAGTGCTGCTCAACCATAAAAATCAAGAAGGAGCTACATTTTTAATGTATTTAAATCTGTCACGATTCAAAATTGGCTGAATATTTGAAAAAGCTGAATCATTTGGGAATAGCTGAATGTCTTGTGAACATTTTAAAGTTTGAATGGTGTCTCTAGCTGAAAGTATGCTGAAGCAGTTACGTTTTAAAGACGAGGAATCTTTTCAATGATTTGGGACAATAATTTGCACAAAAACCTTAATTCTTTAAAAAGTATAAAAGTGAGAAATACCACAAGTCATAGCCATCATCTCCTGAAGGAGCTGAACGTTTTGATACAAAAATTGTAGGAATCGGTGAAAGTATGCAGGACTAGTTAAAGGCTAAAAAAACGGCGGAAGAACTAAGAAGTTGATATAATAATAATAATAATAAAGAGAAACAGGAAAGCAGCTTAGCAGCATTCTCACAATAATAATATATATCTGAGAGAACAAAGGTTGTCCCTTGCCGAAGGCAGGCACACCCCAAATAAATATATATGAAAAAGAACAATGGTTTGTGCTCGCCGAAGGCAACGTTGACAAAGTAATATTTGCTTACAAAGGATATGGTAAGAGCCTGGTAACACCATGGAAACAAACACAGCTTCCTTTTACAGTCCAGTTTCAGATTACTTACTGAATACATAGCCATGTTTTACCTGGTATCGCCTTGGAACATATGGTACAAGTTCATGCTAAGGGTAACGTTGACAAAGTGGTATTCGCTTACAAAGGATAATGGTAACAGCCTGGTAACACCATGGAAACAAACACGGCTTCCTTTTACAGTCCAGTTTTAGATTACTTACTGAGTAAATACTCCAAACATGCGCAAGAACATACCCAGGATCCAAGAAGATTTACCATGATAGTAGAGGAAAACTCTTCCCACGAAGGTAGGGATACCAGCCAAGTAAATGAGGCCATCAGCGATAAATGTATCTGAAAAGGTATTTTATTGGAAAGTACTATCTTAAATTCTCATTAGACCTGGACTGTTAGCGACATAAACCTTAGGTAACTGCAGGGTAATAGTAGAGTATTTTCTTCGTAATTCTGCTGGAGCTTGGCCGTCTTTACCTTCTTAGTAGCAGTGGTATTTACCCGATAACACATTATAATTGACTATATATATATCTACCGTAGTTACCAATTTATTACCAGCGGTATTTAAATAGTCATATTTATAAGTTTACAGGTAAATACTAAGTTGTGTCTTCTGTCTTTACCTAATTAGGACCAGTAAAAATTACCCAGTAATGAACAGCACGTTAGTATTTCTTTAAGGGGTAAATACTTTGAATTATCTCTGTATTTACCACTTTGGTACCAATCGGTAATACCCAATAATACAGAAAACATACCCTGTAATGACCAGCACATTAGTATTTAGTTAATGGGTAAATACTTCAAATTATCTAGGAATTTACCACCTTGGTACCAATCTGTAACACCCAGTAAAACACAAATCATACCCTTTACTTTCTATGTAAATACCTAGTACTTAAAGGACTGTAAAAGGAAGGGTTACCAACTATTTTGCGCTCAAATAAAGGCCAAAAATGCTCACATCAAGTGTGGAACTCTTAAATAGCATCACATCAAACACAGAATGTGCATGTATTGGCAGGGTAGCTGTGGTGACGTATACGGGGGCTGGTTCTGGTGGGCCTGTCTGGGTCAAAGTCCAGGGCAAATTTTTACTCTGTCCATCCCTGTACTACGGTGAATCACCACTCACTGAACTCAAACATTCAAATATTTTAATAAACCTTGCCTTTGCTTTAATGTATTTATTCGAGCTTTGTTTCTTCTGAGCTTGTCTGAGTTCTGTTGTATGGTTGTGCTCTATAAACTTATTTGCAAACAACAACTGTTTATTAAATTAAAGGTTTGCTGCAGATTATAACTTGAAGTGGCGATGAGGTCTTAAAATATTTTGAGACGGTCCTCAAAAGGTCTTAAAAAGGTACTGAAATTTACTTCAGGATTCCTGCACATACCCTGTTACAGTCATGTGCAGTATACGTGGCACCATAAATTATCAGCTCATCAAGGTAGTTTTGAATGCCAGGTACGCCTTTTAGAATTGTTGCCATCATTCTTTTGGAAAGCAGAGGGTGTGGACGCTAAGCCATAGGGCACCCTGCGAAATCTGAAGAGCCCCTCGTGTGTAATGAAGGCTGTAATGTCTCTACTGTCCTCATGGAGGGGCAACTGGTAGTATGCATTGGCCAGATCAATGGTAGAAAATACCTTAGCACCTCGCAGGTTGGCAAGTAGTTGTCGATGACCACCTTGTTGATGACCGCCTTGTTCGGTTCTCAGAGATCAGTACACATCCGGATTCCATCATTTTTATTTGCTGTGACCACAATGGGGGAAACCCAGGCAGAGGCATCCATCTTCTCTATGACACCCGCATCCAACAGGTGATTCAGCTCGTCAGAGACACTTTCTCTAACGGCAAAAGGCAAGCTTCTGGCGCACAGAAGCTCCCCTCCCCTCTTGGCTCTCGACGAAGGCGGTCGCATTTTTCTATCCTCCCCTCCCTGACCTTCCCTGCTTCGCTCTGTCTTGTCTGTCTTGTCTGTCTCAAGATACTCTCTCACCATCACTCTCCGAAACTGGAAGCATGGAATTAATTAGCTGGTCTCTCAATGCAATTGACACCATCTTCTCGAAGAGAAGCTCGGGTTCGGGGGAACCCAAATGTCCGGACGGGACGTTTGCAGCTGGCTACACGATGGACGCGTGGGACAATTGGCGTGTCGTGTGTCTAGCGGCGCTTTCCGTTGAGGATGTTGAAGACATCTTTATTTTCGGAACCATGATTACAGGCTTTCTGCTGTGTGGATTAGGCGGTTGGCTTGTGTATCGGAAAGTCAAGGAAACGGCTGCAGCCATCAAAAGCCCCCTTAGGCTGCCCGACCTGATTGAGACGGTGGGCAGAGCCGTTGGAGCACTGACTGTGAACTTACAGCAGAATAGGGAGTACAACAGGGATAAGTTCGCGGCTCAGCAAAGAAGGTTTGAGGATCTGGAGGCCTTCCTGAAGGGTGGACGTGAAAATTGAGTCGCATCTACTCGTCTAAACATCTACACCAATCTCATCTACTTTCGGCCCCGTAACCAGCTCAGGCCTTGGCCAAGGCCGTTGCTGGAAAACAACTCCCCTGGAGAGCGCTGAAGCGAGACTATCTTGCTCTTCCCTTCCCACTCCCCCACCATCAACATCTGTGGCTTGGTCTCTACCCGGGTCATGACCAAGGACGTCTCCTTGCCAACACTATCTGCATAGAGAGACTCGGACTGATTGTGGCCTAGGTCGAGGGCGCCAACCCAGACCTACTCACACACTAACTTTCACCTACTACAGATACCACCACCCCCCCACCCCCATCCAACGCCTTTGATTGCTTTTCCCTGGGTGGCTGGCGGGTCTGTGTCCAGCGCCTATTACGGCCGCAGGTCCAGATGCTGCTGGTCTACCCCACCGCCCTTTCCCATTGCAAGTGTTGTAATGTTGTGTTGTTAATGTTTGTGGGCTTATGTGCTGAGGTTTTTGCCTGTTCCCATACTGTACTCCTCTAGGAGCATTGTATGGGGGTTGCCTTTTTCTCTCCTCCTCTCTCCTCATGTTATGCTTTGCTGTAATCTTTCTGGTGGGCGCCTTTGATGGCTGCCTAGGTAGGCTCTCCTGCCAAATCAAATTCCGTGTCTGTGCAAACTTTCATGGCCAATAAACATCAATTCAATTCAATTCACAGGTCTGATAGTAGGATCAATTTTCACTTTATGCACAAAAGTCTTAGCACACCCAATCCCAGGGGTGTTGGTATCAGTATGTGTTGCGGTGTTTGTGGACATCACCGGTGTGGGTGGCACTGGAGCTGAGGACAGTATCCCCTCGGATGCACAGGTCCAAGGCAGTGAATACATTTACATTTAGTCATTTAGCAGACGCTCTTATCCAGGGCGACTTACAGTAAGTACAGGGACAGTCCCCCCGAGGCAAGTAGGGTGAAGTGTCTTGCCCAAGGACACAACGTCATTTTGCAGAGCCGGGAATTGAGCTGGCAACCTTCTGATTACTAGCCCGATTCCCTCACCACTCAGCCACCTGACTCCCTAATAATAAGTCCATACCTAACAGTGCTGTCCCTCTCTCCACAATGAAGAAAGTGGCTTCTGTAGAGGTGTTGTCCATCTGTACTTTAGCATGCAGACATCCCAGCACAGGAATGTTATCTTGTGTGTAGGTCACCAGCCACAAAATGTAGGTGCACCCAAATTTTTCCCGGCGTTCCCACAATTTCAAGGTCACCTTTTTATCATGCTCCATATACATTCATATATATTATGTAAATGATCTTAAACAAGAATAAGGTGTAGTTAAGTATTGGTTTTATTTGAAGCACAATTCATCTGTATATAAAGATACAAATCTTGTGGTCAATGCTTCACTGAGCTGCCAAACTAAAACATTGCAAGCAAAATAAAACATTTCAAAATAGAAAGTGCTACTGACCTAACATTTCATGGCTCAAAGTCTTATAGCGGGTCCCCCCTTGCTGTCGCATGCCCTTCAGATGGCCAACACCTATAATTTCGCTTTCTTGACCTTTGGCCTTGGCTAAACCAGCTTGCCACACTCTTCCTAGCATCAAAATCCCAGCTCCATGGGTTAGCTCCATGGCCCTGCTCCGTAACTCAGGGGTAGACAATTAATTTTGACAAGATGCCACATGAAAAACTTGAAATGTGTTTGAGGGCCGCATCAACAATAACTTGAACTTAATTCTGCTCACAATACTGCTCACTATTCTGCTCACTATACTGCTAGTGATTATCAGAAGAGTAAGAATATTCTGTAATTTTTTTAATAAATATTTACATGTTGGTCAACTAGGAAAAGACTATCGAAGTAACAGTCAAAACTAAAATAATCATGACATCAGTGTTTCATTTTATTTGTAACTAGTTAATCTTCGAGTTCAAGTTCAAGTCTTTTATCAGGTACACAGAAATAACACAAGGTTAGACTGGGTGTGGGAGCAACTTTCCTCCTACGTTTTTGTTCCCTTTTTTGTCCTTTGCGCTTAGGTCGACCCGCTTCACAAGACTCAGACTCACTCCAGATTCTTTCTTTGCTGTATTTATTTACCTTCAGTCTTCACAATCAGATACGTTTCCACAATTCACAAATTAACGACAGCAGAGCAAATTACAGATATAACAAAAACAAACAACTTCGACTCACGTATCTGTTCTGTGCAGGTCTTGAAACAGCGGTCAAAAAACCGTATGACTACCAAACCAAAGGCCCCAAACTGGAATGACAGCCAGCTATTTATACCCCAGCTGATTGCAATTACTGCATTGCTGTTGACTGACAAAATGCCATGCTTAAAAATCGAATAACGTGCGCATCTCATAACAATTTTGTAAAGGCAAAAGTTTAACATCGAAACCATAATAAACAATTTTGGCTCCAACATTCCGGCCCCTAATAGTACATCACTTGACTATTACAACAAACACCACAAACGGAGCCAATACACATGAAACAATAAAGCATACAATTTATCAGCATCTTCTTCTTCTTGTCCCTCTTTTTTGCCTTGCATGTGAGCATGCAGTCCATAGTGTGAGTGTGTGTGTAGTGAAAAGAAAAGGGGAAGGGGGGGTTGTAGTCAGTTTTGGACCTCAACCAGCAGGACCAACTTAGCGAGGGGTCTGTGGAGTGTGCTACTTTTTGTCCGCACTTGCACCTGCCGTACAAAACCCTTCGAATCTGGTAAGACTTGAGTGATTTGCCCCATGATCCACGAGCCTCTTGGAGCAGTGTCGTTGATGATGAGGACAACGTCTCCTGTGGCGAAATTTCTCCTTTTCTTGGTCCATTTTTGTCGTTCTTGGAGTTCGGCTAAAGTACTTTGTCCACCGCTTCCAAAATAAGTCGGCCAAGTATTGCACCTGGCACCATCTTCTTCTTCCGTAACAGTCACTTGGATTGAACACGCCAGGCCGTAGGTAAGGCTTGGATTTCAGTAGCAACAGATGGTTAGGTGTAAGTGGCTCCAGGTCCCCAGCGTCGTTCGAAACCGTAGTGATGGGCCTGTCATTCATGATGGCCTCCACTTTACAGAAAAGCGTGGTGAGCCCCTCTTCATCCAGCACTTGTTGGTGTACCAGGGCGCTCAGAATGCGACGGACAGTCCTTATTTGTCTTTCCCCGATTCCTCCATGGTGTGATCCTCTTCCTTTAATTCCCGCTCGGCTCTAACCAAGTTGGTTCTGTTGTCGGATCTCATGACCTTGACGGTGCCTCTTCTTGCGATGAACCTTCTAATAGCGTTAACGCAGGAGTCGGTGTTGAGACTGTGTGCGAGCTCCAGGTGGACTGCTCTGATGTTTAAACAGGTAAAGATCACACCATATTGCTTAACTGTGGTTCTTTTCTGTTTCATCTAGAATGGGCCAAAGAAGTCCACACCCACATTTGTGAATGGTGGTCATCAGGGATGACCCTTTCTTCTGGCAAGTCTGCCATGAATTGTCCATCTTTCAGTCTACTGAGTCTCTTGCAGGTCACACACTTGGATATTATCTTTTTGATGGCTGCATTTCCTGCCGGTACCCAGTACTTTTTTCTCCAACGGGAGAGAGTGTAGTTCCTTCCACTGTGCCCTACGTTCTCGTGAACATGCCTGATAAGGAGTAAGGTCACATGATGGTTTGTGGGCAAGATGACTGGGTGTTTAGCCTCAGATTGCATAGCAGATTTCGACAACCTACCGCCAACTCTTATCAAGTTGTTCTGAAGAACAGGGGAGAGCTTGTAAAGATGGCTGCTCTTTTTTACCAAAAGTCCTTTCTTCAGTGCAGTCATCTCCTCCATAAACGACACAGGCTGACAAGAGTGAATGATTGCAGCTTCCGCTTCCTGCAGGTCTTTAACAGAGAGAGGTCCTTTGTTACTTCTGGTCTCCTTGTTAGTCAGACCTGCATTTGTGCGAGCTTTCAGCAAGGCTTTGACACGTAGGATCCATGCAACAGCTCTTTTGAGGCGATGCCACTGTGAGTAGTACGTGAATAACCTGTTGACTGTGTCAATGCAGTCTTCCTTGGTGGCAACACTTCCTGCAAGTACTTTCACGTCAGGGTCGCTGGCTGTGAGGCCACTTCATTTCTCAGGAAGGGACTTGTGGAGAGGCCTCTTGATACACAATCGGCTGGATTCATGTAACCATTTACGTACCTCCACTGGGAAATCTCCGAAGCGGATCGAATAACTGTGACCCTATTGGTAACAAAGGTTGTGAATCTTGATGTTTCATTGTTTATGTATTTTAGGACTGATGTACTGTCAGTCCAAAACACAGATGGTTCAAGTGGGAGTTCGATCTCTTCCTGCATCATCTGGTCCATCCGTACAGCTACAGTGGCAGCTGTAAGTTCCATTCTTGGGATGGTCACAGATTTGAGTGGAGCCACTCTGGCCTTACCCATGAGGAAAGCACAACACACTACTCTGGCTTTGTTCTCCATTCGCAGGTAGGTGACCGTCCCATAACCACTCTCGCTTGCGTCTCCAAAGTGGTGAAGTTGTGCCGTTACTGGTTGCCCAAAGTTATGCGGCCTGATGATCTGTTAACCTTGTAGTCCTCTAACAGATGCAAGTCGTACAACCAGCTGGACCATTTTCCGTGGTATTCTTTAGGAATCCTCTCGTCCCATCCATGTCTCATTCCAGTTGGTGTTTGTAGGATTTGCCTTGCAGGGAGAATGACAGGAGCCAGCATACCCGGTGGGTCGTAAATGGAGCTAACAGTAGATAGAATACCTCTCCGGGTAAGTGGTTTGTTCTGTAGATTAAGTTTAAACTGGAAAGAGTGCGTCTCCGTACACCATCGTACACCCAGAGCTCTTTCGACAGGCAGGACGCCCTGATCAAAATCCAGATCCTTGATTTCTTTTGATCTACTTTCTTCAGGTATTGAAAGGAGCAGGGTTCGGTTGTTGCTGACCCATTTATTTAACTTAAACCCACCCTTATTGCACAAACCAATTAGTTCATGAGCGACTTCAAGTGCTTCCTCTTCATCCTCGACTGACTTTAGGCAGTCATCCGCGTAGAAATTCCTTAACACGGAAGAGACTGTTTCGGTACTAGTTTGCACTATCTGTATTTTTTGGTATTCTTAGGTTAAATTGTAAATTATTATACTTATATATTTATTTTTTATTCCCCTTAGTATTAGCTAGACCCCCCTTAGTATTAGCTCCTTTTGTATAGTTGGTCCACATATTTAAGGTCAATATTCCTGTATGTTTAATGTATGCACCTCCCTGCCAAAGTAAATTCCTTGTTTGTGCAAACACTCATGGCGAATAAAATCTCTTCTGATTCTGATCCATCCACATTATCTCTTGCACATTGTTGCAGGGCAAAGTTTGCACAACTAGGTGAGGATGTTGCACAGAAAATGTGCACAACCATCCTGTACTCCTCTAGCTTGCTGCTGAGTTGTCCGTCGGGCCACCATAAGAATATGAGAAGATCCATATCCTCTTTTGGCACCCTGACCTGATGGAACATGGCCTCTATGTCTGCCATAAATGCGGTAGGCTTCTGTCGGAATCTTGTAAGCACGCCAATGAGACTGTTCGTTAAGTCTGGGCCTTGGAAAAGCCGAGCATTCAGAGATGTGCCTTGGTACTCCGCTCCGCAATCAAACACTACCCTTAATTTCATATTTTTCGGGTGGTACACACCGTGATGTGGAATATACCATATCCTTTTGCTTTCTTTGGTGTTTTACTCAGGTGTTACCTTGAGTGCAAAGCCCTTGTCAATCATATCTCCCATGAACCTTTTGTATTCTTCATAGAATGTGTTGTTCCGTAGAAACTTTCGTTTTATGCTTAAAGCTCTTTGTTCAGCAACACATCGATTGTTGGGGAACTCAAGTTCCTCTTTCAATGGGAGCCCAACACTGTAGTGTCCATCCACCAGTTTGACAGAGTTTGAGACGCTTTCCATAAACATGTGATCCTCTTTCGACAATTCCAAGCGTTCCTCATGCAGATGTTCCGGGAAGTCAAGCTTCAGTTGTTGTTGTAACAAGTCCTCCATTTTGATTACGGAGATTCTATTCGCTATAACAACAGGTTTTCCAGAACGTGCTGTGTCCAGTCTTCTTAACGGTACGTTTATCGTCCAGCCCAAAACGGTTTTAACAGCGTATGGACCATTCCCTTGGCTGTTAATGACCTTCCATGGTTCTAAGGCTTTTGGCACATTGCATCCAATTAGCAAGCCAACTTTTGCATCGATCCGTGGGATCCTAACTTCCTTCAGATATGTCCATTGTGTTACGTCACATGGATTCCTGGATCCAGGAAGGCATACGTTGTTATAGTGTTGGTACCCTTTGACCTTGACAGGAACAACAGCCAGGTTGCCTTCAGGCTCCCCGGCCCCAGTTTCTTTCCACCCGTTATTGTCATCCATGTCCACTAAAGCACTGGAAGCATTTGCAACAGCTCTCTCTTTGTCTTTGTAGGGCTCTTTATTGTGAATGTGTAAGACGGTAGGGTGTTTAAGGTTGCACTCTTTGCAGATAAGTCTTTGCGTACATCCTTTACTTATGTGTCCTTTTTCCAGACAACCAAACCACAACCCTTTGGTCTTCAGATATTCCAGTTTCTCCTTGTGGGTTTTCTTGAGGATCTGAAAGCAAGCAGCAAGATTGTGTTTTCCTCGACAGTACATGCAGCTTTTGGATGGTACTGTGTCTGTATGCTTTGTTAAAGCTACTTGAGGTGCTGGTGATACACTTGTGACAAACCCGCTCCTACTTTGTTTGTTACTCATGACAGAAGTTGCAGGCACACCTGTGTGACTTGGTTTGGTTGTTGCAAGTTGTTGTTCCTTCAGGTTTCCAAACACAGGGTGAGACAGGATTCTTGCCTGCTTATCCAAAAACAGCACAATATCTTTAAACCTGGCTCTTCTGTTCCCTCCTTCCTGTAGGTCGCAAGCCTTAAACCTCCACTTCTCTTTCATCTTATATGGAAGTTTAGAGAGAATGGCTCTCACGTTGGCTGGGTGGTCCATCTCTTCCATGTACTCAACACTATCCATAGCGTTGAGGCAGCCGTTTAAGAACACTGTTAATGCCTTTAAAGCTTCTGCGTCCTCCACTCTGATGGACGGCCAGTTGAGGGCTTTGTCAATGTAGGCCGTGGCGATCCGGTATTTGTCTCCAAAGTGATGCTTTAACAATCTTTTTGCTTCTGAATATCCCCTGTCTGATTGCATGAATTGACAGCTGTGCACAAGCTCCCTTGGTTGGCCAACAGTGTATTGCTCCAGGAAGTAAAGCCTGGAGCACCACTAAAAGAAGGATTACCACTAAAAATAGGAATGCTGAGGTGGCAATGCAGAGAGTTTCTGTTGTTTCACAAGTGTATCCGTGATCACGTTCTGTTTTTCCGTGATGTTTATCAAGTTGCTTATGTTATCCTCTCCAGGGCTGAAAGACAGGCTACCCGAAGGACTATGGTGACGTTGAGGCCCTGTACCTTGTGGTGTAAACTGGTTCTCTTCAGTGGCGGTGTTGGTCATACCATCAGCAGAACGGTTAGCTGCCAAAGACCAACTACATCCCTTTGAAGCAGCCTTTTTGGCATCTGGTTTGCCATGTCTACTCACTCTGTGTTTGTCAACGTCCAGGTTTGAATGACTGTGTCCTGGTGCCATGGTTGTGCTAGCAAGCAGTACTTTGCCTTGGGGAAACACATCTCTCATTTCGTTATATGTGCCATTAAATCCACTTTCCAGATATTCATTCATCCCATCTCCTGACGGGGGTAGGACGACATGTGGATCCTCATATCCCTCAACAACCAACAGTTTTGCAGCATTTGCTGCCATTTCTGTTTCCATTTCGAGCCATTCCTTCTTGGCTGTTAGAATAGCTTCCTCCTGTTCCAGAGCTTGTTTCTGTGTCAGCCTGGAAGCTCGTCCCAACAATTCAGCCCTTTTACTTTCCAACTGGAGCTTCACAGAGGCAATAGAAGATCGGGAGACTTGTGAGGACCTTTGTGAACCTTTTGAGTTTTTTGGGATGGATGCTGGGGCTTCATCCACCCAACTTTTCACTTCCTCAATGAATTCCTGTAAAGCAGCCGCTTTGGGTACATACCATTCCGCTTTATCCTTTTCCATCTCCTCTTTATCTTTGGTGGAAAGAAAAGCTTGAACTGTGTCATTCCAATCATCCACCTCTTTGCAATGTGGAACAAACTCTGATTCCAATTTCCATTTTACTAGTACCACGTTGCAAACATTTTCCATTAATTGCCTGATTTCGTTCTTCTTTCTGGTTAATGCACCCAGTCTTAAACTCCTTGAAGCTTTCAGTTGCTTGAGCTTTTCCTCAAACACAGAATTGGTGTCATTCTCCATTTTTCCTTTTTGAATTTCACTTTATGGTCGTTAAACTTTAATTGACTTGCCGTAATGTCCTTTGTTTTTGTCCGGTGAAAATTATCCTGTTGTGTTCCACCGCTTTACGTCCTTGAAAGCCTCATTGGCGTTGCCGACGCTCATCTTCGGTGCGTTGAGATTAGAGGCAGAAGCGTGAGTCGTGATAATACTCCAGCGATTGTTTGTTTTCAGCAGTGTTACGCTGCTCGGCGTCTTGTCCACGTAGAAACCCACAGTACAGTCGATCGGCGTCCTACAAACAGCCAGGTTTTTTGACGAATTGTGGGAGCAACTTTCCTCCTACGTTTTTGTTCCCTTTTTTGTCCTTTGGTTTGCGCTTAGGTCGACGCGCTTCACAAGACTCAGACTCACTCCAGATTCCTTTTCTTTGCTGTATTTATTTACCTTCAGTCTTCACAATCAGATACTTTTCCACAATTCACGAATTAACGACGGCAGAGCAAATTAAAGATATAACAAAAACAGACAACTTCGACTCACGTATCTGTTCTGAGCGGGTCTTGAAACAGCGGTCAAAAAACCGTATGACTACCAAACCAAAGGCCCCAAACTGGAATGACAGCCAGCTATTTATACCCCAGCTGATTGCAATTACTGCATTGCTGTTGACTGACAAAATGCCATGCTTAAAAATCGAATAACGTGCGCATCTCATAACAATTTTGTAAAGGCAAAAGTTTAACATCGAAACCATAATAAACATAATTTTGGCTCCAACACTGGGCAATGACATTCTTAAGAAAACGCAAGCACCTGGCATAACATAACATAAGTACACGGAACATAATTTACATCTATGCTGAGCTTAAATAAGTGAAACTTCCTAAATATACAGATAGCAATAAATAATCGACTATACCAACCCTAATACTAAAACTTCCTAAATTACAGATAACAATAAATAGTTATAGTTACACTATACTAACCCAAATGCACATAAAACCTGTTTCCCTATAACCTATTCTAACCTTAGTGGAGTACAGTACAATAGTGCAAATTTGCAGATCAGTGACTAAGTCAATGACCATACAGGTACAGTTGTGCAATGTTACTGATAGTGCAACCAGTAGCTGAAAGTGATAGTGTATAAGTGACTAATGTGCAGTAAATCAATGTCCATATCAGTGTCCATTCAGAAACCTGATGGCCCTTGGGTAGAAACTGTTGTCCAGTCAGCGTGTGCGCGACCGGATGCTGCGGTAACGCCTGCCAGAAGGCAGCGGGGTAAAGAGACTGAAGGATGGGTGGGAACAGTCTCTTAGAATCCTGCCGGCTTTCCTTAGGCAACGTGTGTGGTAGGTGTCCTGTAGGGGAGCTTCCTGCCGATGATGAACTCAGCAGAACGGACCACACTTCGTAGGGCCTTGCGGTCCCTGTCTGTGCAGCTCCCATACCACACTGTAATACAACCAGTCAGAATTCTCTCGATAGTGCATCTGTAAAAGTTAGTGAGGATGACTGAGTCCATACCAAACTTCTTCAGTCTCCTCAGGAAGAAGAGGCGCTTACAGCCGCTTTGACCACCTTGTCCGTGTGAACAGACCAGGTGAGGTCATTGCTGATGTTCACCCCGAGGAACTTGAAGCAGCTGACCTTCTCCACTTCCGATCCATTGATGAATAGGGGTGCATGCTCCTCCTCCTGCCGCCTCCTATAGTCCACAATCATCTCCTTGGTCTTGCTGATGTTAAGAGAGGTTGTTGTCCTGACACCATGATGTCAGTTTGTCAACCTCCTCTCTGTAGGCTGACTCCTCACTGTCAGAGATGAGGCCCACGATGTTGTGTCGTCAGCAAACTTAACGAGGAGGTTGGAGCTGTGCGTTGCCGCACAGTCGTGGGTGAACAAGGAGAACAGGAGAGGGCTGAGC
Source organism: Hypomesus transpacificus (assembly GCF_021917145.1). Taxonomy (NCBI): domain Eukaryota; kingdom Metazoa; phylum Chordata; class Actinopteri; order Osmeriformes; family Osmeridae; genus Hypomesus; species Hypomesus transpacificus. The sequence continues at coordinate 14,775,937 of NC_061065.1, forward strand.
ACACAGCCCTGGGGGGTGCCTGTGTTGGTGATCAGTACAGATGAGGTGCGGTCACCGATTCTCACCACCTGTGGCCTCCCCGTCAGGAAGTGGAAGATCCACTTGCAGAGAGAGGTGCTTAGTCCCAGGTCCACAAGCTTGGAGACCAGTCTGGAGGGGATGATGGTGAATGATAGCTTCTCTCCTGGCAAAAAGGATCAAGGTTTTAAGATGTGGACAACAAAGGACCTGTGACAGAACGCAAGGAGACTGTCACATCAATCGGTTGTTATCCGCCGATTTCGCGCACCAGGGAGCCGGGGTGTTCAGTGTTTTAAAGAACTAATGTATGAATTGATTTTATGGCATTGCTTGATAAAGACAAATGTGTGAAATGTGTCAACATGGTGTTAAATGGGGAAAACAGGGTGAGCATGTTAATTGATTATGAAGCACATCATGATTGTGAAGCACATCATATGGTATCGTCCAGGTGGATAAAGATGTGCTGCACAGCTCAGTTTAGTAATGAGAGTGGTTGGTGTGAGCGAGTCCTCCAGGAGTAATTGAGATAACAATTAAAGACTATTTCGTCCATGGAAATACTGTTGCACCTTCGTTGATTCTTCAACTTTGACCTAAACAACTGCTCGGGCACACTCCTTCACAGGGCCTCTGTAAGGTTATGGATCTATTTAAGGGAAGCAAACTAGCCTCGTTTGAGGATGTTTGAGATTAATATGATATACCCCAAACATGCGTTTTTAAATATTTACAGTTCAGGAGTTTTGTTTATGCACAGACGCACTCCTATACACAACCCCCTCTTTCCGTATTAAAAAACCTGGCAGTGAATAATTGTTTTGACAAGGGTCGGATATACTCACTCTATAACATACAGGTGAAGAATCATAAAGACTCTACTGAGTATAGGAAAACTCAATGGGTAAATTACTTGCAAAAAGATATCTCCAGACTCCCAACAATAAATACCCATCTCAAACTGATTCTATATAATTGGATTATGAAAACCTATATTACTTATAGACTTAATAAGATGAACACAAATATTCATGACAGCTGTCTTAAATGCAATGTTGAGAAGGGCACCTTATTTCATTGTCTGTGGGACTGTCCTGATACGAAAGTTCGGGAATGAAGTTATAAAATGCTTTTCTCAGATGACCTTGAATCCAGTACCCAAATGTTCTATACTTTGTATTCTTAATTTGTATCCAAATGATTGTATGTTAAACAGCAAAGAAAGGAAATTGGCTGACATTTGTGCAACAAGTTTGTAGTTTCTATGTTCATTTTTGACAAAGATATTGAGGAAATACAGAAATATTGGTGTTTTTATTGACTTATTGAATATGGATTAATCAACTTTATCACCAAACCAAGGGTTGGACAACTTGGTCAGTTAGGAGTAGAAGAATGTGAAAAAAGTCTGAAGTTTCTATGTTCATTTTTGACAAAGATATTGATGAAATACTGGACAAAGTGTGTTTTCATTGATTTATTGGCTATGGGTTAATCAATAATCAACATTTTCACCAAACCAAAGCTTGGACAACTTAATCTGCTAGTATTAGAAGAATGTGCAACAAGTTTGAAGTTTCTATGTTCATTTTTGATAAAGATATTGAGGAAATTCTTGAAAATGTGTGTTTTTGTAGATTTTTTGGCTATGGGTAAATCAATATTCAACATTATCACCAAACCAAAGGTTGAACAAATTGGTCAGTCAGTAGTAGAAGAATGTGCAAACAGTTTGAAGTTTGTATGGTCGATTTTGACAAAGATATTGAAGAAACATTCGGACTGTCTACCCCGGTCCCTAAATATGACGCAGAACCTGAACGGAGGTACGAATATGAATGTCTGTTGAATCTCGAATATGAAACTGATTTCACCTCGGTCTTCAACCGACAGTGTAATGCAGGGCCGGAGTGGGACCACTTTTCAGCCCGGGAGTTTCAGGCCCAAGACCGGCCCACTTTTTTTGTATCATATATTGGGTGATACAAAAAGTCTAATATTTTAAATAAATGTAATATTTTGCTTTCAGGCCCAAACCGGCTTACTTTTTTTGTTGTATACCAAAAGGAACATTTTGTAATTAAATGTAATATTTTGCTTGCGAATAGTTTTTTTATTTTTATGTTTTGTGTTATTTTATGTCTGCAGATTCCCTGTCACAATCATCATGACATACAGAGGGGATTCCCTGCAAATCCCCTCTGTGTGTCGCTTTGGATAAAAGGAAAAAAAAGCTTTTTGAAAGCAAGGTAACATCTGGACAACAATAACCATCAGGAAAATGGGAGTACGAACATACAAACAGCGGAATAACGACAAACGGACCAAAGTAAATATGGTAGACTATAGTTTAATTGCAACTCATTGGTTCTGTATGCACCTGAGGCCACCTCACCTTCCGATGACAATCATATTACAGAAAGACATCTGTAAGGTCAAGAACCTGCTTTGGTTCTACAGTACAAAACACAACTGAAATCAGGGGTTACGCGTGTAGGAGCCATGGAAAAGGAAGACAGGTCAAGGAGCCACAAGGTGGTTTTAAAGTTGGAGAAGTGTGCCTGCCAGCTGGTAGCTGGAGTTGGGAAAGTTAGCCACTTTAGCGCCAATCAGACTCCCCTATGATCTTCTCTTTATATTCTTCCTCCTCCCGTTTCTTCTTCTGTACCATGCTCGCCTTATGTATGCTGCAGCTGCTTCTTTGTTTTTGAGACTTCCTAAATCCCACTGGAGAATTCTGAGCACAGGAGAGTCGACATTCGCTCTTTAGCACTAAGTTTATGATTCCTAAGGGAAAAAAAGGAGAGAAAGTGTTACTGTTAGGCATTTAGATTATCCTTACAGTGCGTGTCAAAATTGTTCTTTTACACACATGATGCAAAAAATGATCTGCTGGCTAGATGTAGCATGACTTTATATATTATATAATGGTTCTGATTAAAATAAATATTTTATTTTTGCAAGATTACAGTACATGTTAAGCCACCGGCCACACAACCAGTTGTGTGTTGGATGGGCTAGCGAGCTAGCAGTGGCACAGAACAAAGTCACTTAATGTGACAAGACTGAATTTGAAAGAGCACAACCATTGTTCTCTCATATATATTTAGGGTTCCTCCGGTAGGATGAAACCTTTTGTTTTTGTTTTCCTCTCCTCCATGAAATGGCTCAATATCTTAAAAAGTCCTCAACCCGATGTTTTCAAATTTGGCCCAATGATACAACAGGTCACTCACTACTCCCTGACTGCTAATGGTTTACATGTGCCCATAGGTGGCGCTATAAGACTGATTTTCCCTGCGCCCCATTCCTTCAAAATGCCTGGAAATTGGTATGCATGTCTTATTTCTCATGGGGAACAAAAAAGACCCATGAGGTCCGCCATGATAGAGTTTGCTGTACTGTCCATATTTGGTAAAACCTTTAAAACCATTCTCCTCATGAACCATAGATCCAATCGACTTGAAATGTGTAACAGATGTGTATAATACATGTCTTTATATTGGGTGAAGTTGAATAAAAAATGCAATACAAAATGGCTGAAAGGGGTGTATTTATGTTAAAGTCCACCTTGCCTCAATATCTTTGTGTCAATAAATCAAATATCATTTTTAATGATTGTTTTTCAAACCTTGAAATGAAAAAAAATCTCAAATATGAGGGGCAGCATGTTCAACAACCACACTGGAAAAGCATGAGAGAAGACGCTGATGATCGATACTAACGCTCGACACTATCGATAGTATCAATGTTCGATACTATGGATTTTTCTATATTATGTGTGCTGGGAGATATTCGTAAGGATATGAACATTTAGAAACTAAACAGGAGCTAGAAAATGTGTATAACGTTATTCAACACCATGCAGCCTTTATTTTGGGGGTATGGAATACAGTTCGTATTCCGCAAATAGCTTGATGTGAAGTTTCTACAGACTGTAGCTTGCTTTGCTAAATAGCATGGTAGCTAGCAAGCATTCACAATATGTGAGACATTTTATAAGATGTTAAATACCCTTCTTTCAGTGTTTCACATGATAATTGGTTTGTACAGTAGTTAAAGGGGCGATTGATTGCAAAACCGATTTTACCTTGTCATAGTTGAATAACGACAGTTCGGTGGGTAAAATGAACATTCAGTGAACCTCAAAGTCCATTGACACCTCTTCCCTATGCAAATCTCAAACTGAAAACATTTGGCTGTAAAACGCTAGCTTTTCAACAAAGCCACCGGACTGACGTCAGTCCGGGGACGGCCTTTTTTGCCTCTGGTCTGTAGCTTTGTCACGCCCCGAAATTTACATCCAGACCAGCCCGAGGTAGTGTCTATCTCCGATACTAGTTGAGCTTCGCGCTGCTCTGTGTAGGCTACTTCTAAGGAATTACAAAGAAGAACGTTTTGAATTAGAACAAGGATATTGAAAATGGACCACGGTCGTAAATGGTGTGTTCCAGGCTGTACAAGGAAGGCTAACACTCAGTCTTCCAAAGGACCCAAACCTTCGACAGGCATGGCTATAAGAGGATCCCGGCGAAGTTCGACACTCAATTATTCATTTGCTCTGAACATTTCACCCAAGACAACCTTGGACAATTTCAAGCAGGATTTGCTAAGAAGCTGAACCTGAAAAGAGGTGTTGTTCCGACTGTATGCTCATTGCAACCGCAAGCTGTAAAGTACAGTATGATTTTGATGCTAACAGTTATTAGCAATGCTAACGTCTCCTGTATCTAGCATCGGTAGAATGCCAAATTCGTTTCAAAACACATCAATGACTCTAGCTAGACTAGCTGTAGTTGGCATTAGAAGATAAGCTTCCGAAAAAATTGCCAGAAAACGAATGGCAGTCTAGCCTATTGCTAACACCTGTCAAGATTATCTATTTGAAAAAACTGGAGAAAGGCAGGTGCTAGAGACAGGATATGTAAGCATTGCTAATAACTCTTACCAACAAAATCATACTACAGCTTGCAGTTGTGATGAACATAAGGTCGGAACGCACCTCTTTTCAGCAACAGCTTCATAGCAAATCCTGCTTTACATTGTCCCAGGTTTTCAAAACCGTCCTTGGTGAAATGGTTTGCGCAAATGCGTCGAGGGTCGAACTGCACAGGGATCTTCTACGCTACTGTATAGACAAACATCAGCTATGCCCGTCGAGTCAATATTAGCTAGACTATAGCTCATCTGCTTGTTATTAACACTGATTTGTAAGGAATGCAGGAACAGCTAGACAGCAAAACACAGACTGTGTAGGCATGTAAACTAGTTTAGCTTGCTAACGCAAGACCATAGGTAGAATGTGTGATGATTCAGCCTAGTTTATTGGCAATGGGGCTAAGGTTGTTTCATGTTCCTGACTGTGTTTCATTCAAATTGATAACCTGTGTTATGTAAATCTACAATTCACGATGCATGCTTGTCCAGATCTTTGTCAGATTATTTTTCAGCAAGATATCTAGAGCTAACTAAATGAAGCTGAGTTGAATCACGACAGTTTGTTTGCTAAGCTGTAGCCTAACGTTCTACCCACCTAAGTCAGTTTGCTTCGACAACAGAAGTGGAAACAACTAACGTTATCATTTCAAATGATATGTAGTCAATCTGTTGAAAACAGTGTTGTGTAGACACAATTGATTTATTTGCGCGTTTTTAAGTCTCCACCTTCGGTGTTTTAGTGAGTGCTGCTGTTGGCCGTGTTGCGTTTTTGCTCCCCAGATTCACTCATTGAAAACCAACCAATCAGCGCGCAGCTCATCTAAATATTAATGAGCATACCATAAAATGAGAAAAGCTAGTGTTTTTCTTCCCAGGAACATTTCAGAGGATCTATCAGGGGGCATAGAACAGCACCCGGGCCATTTTCAACCCAACTAATGTTACATACCCTATTCAGAGACCTTAAGAAACAGTGTGAAATACCCCAAAAACCCAGTCAATCGCCCCTTTAACATAAGTCACGCAATGCATTGTATTGTTCTTCTGCTAAGCTTATGATATTAAGTGGAAATCATGAGCCTGGCTGACTTCAGTCATAAGATGAGATCTATACTGACTGCATATTGTTTAAACATTTAGGCTACGTCAATTCAAAATAGTATAACTATCTGTGTGCGTTAATTTGATAATAGAAGCAGGGAATAACGCAAACGTTACTTTCCCTTGTAATTAATTACTTTTCTATGCAGTAACTAGTAAAGTAATGCAGTTACTTCTGAAATAATTAACTAATAACTGTAACGAATTACTAATTTTTGGTAACGTTCCCAACACTGCCTACAGATTATAGAGTCCCAGTAGTCTTCATCTTTGTCAGCATGGGCCCTGGCAAACTCTAGGCAGGCTATTTTGTGCCTGGCCTTTAGGAGAGGCTTCATTCCTGGACGGCACTCATGCATGCCATTCCCGTGCAGTGTACGCCATATTGTGTCACGGGAAATAGTCATCCCAGTTTGGCTTTTTACCTCTTTAGATAACTGCAGTGAACTTGCAAGCCGATTTTCTTCAACCCTTCTCATCCAAAGACGCTCCTGTCGAGGTGTGGACTTCCGTGGACGACCTGGACGTCTCTGTGAGATGGTTGCAGTTCCATATTATGCTTTTATAATATAATTCCATATAATGCTTTTGCTACAGTATTCTGACTGATAAGTAAAGCTTTGCTGATCTTCTTGTAGCCTTCACCTTTCTGGTGTAGAGCAATAATTTATTTCTCAGGTCTTGTGACATTTCTCTTTCATGTAATGCCATTGCTGACAGCATGAAATGGAAAGTAGCCTAGTACCCTTTTATAGTCAACTGTTTGCTGGACACCTGTGTAATGAATAATAACACCCACCTGTGGTTGAATTCTTGTTAAATTAGACATTTGTAGTAAAACATTTGGCTTTTCTCCAGCCACTTTCAGTGGGGTGTACCCATTTTTGCATCACCCTAATTTGAGTTAAACTGAAGAATGTGTACTCTAAATTATATTATTAACTTTACTTTCATGTTATAAGTTAAACAGATGTTATATTAAACTTGGTCTTGTAAACATTTTGGACAATTGTTTTTGTGTTCATTGAGATAGTTAAAAATGTTACTTTTCAAAGGGGGTGTACTCATTTACGCTAAGCACTGTACATAGAATAAATCATAATTTGCTATAGGGAAATCCATATGCGGGATGCTTGATTTAGATTAAGTATGTGACCATTTACTAATAACTACACACAGGAGGAACATTTTAATAGAAAAAATGCATAGTTTATTGAGATATAACACACAGTGTTTCATTACCTACAACCAGTGTTGGGAATAACTTTGGGAATAACTTTACTTTGTAGCGCGTTACTGTAACCCCACTACGGTAACTAGTAATGTAACTCATTACTTTTTTCAATTAAATAACGCAGTTACATTACTGAAATTTAAATGGGCTCGTTACTCGTTACTTTTTTCTTGCATGAATTCACCAATTTCCTGTTTTTAATCTAATTTAAACAAGTTTACGGTGACGCAGTGAAGAAATGAATCACTCCGCATTTTAGACCAGCCCACACAATGGCCGACAGTTCGGAACGTGCAAGCTTTGTGTCATGGAAATATCAACATTATTTTTCCCTTGTCCAGATCAAGGATAAAAATATACTGGTTAGTTGTAGTTTGTGTGCAGGTGCAAGAACTTTATCCACTGCGAAGAATAGTAATTATAATCTTCACAAGCACCTAGTAAAACAACACGCTTCTACAAAGCTAATCGTGAAAGAACCCAGTGCTAGCTCCGCTGATCAAGCAGTCGGAGGCACTTCATCAAAACAGCCCGGGCTTGATTTTAAACAGAAGTATTTCCAGTCTCTAAGCCAGGCAGAACTAAACAGACTGATTGCCAGGTCTGTTGTCAAGACATGCGACCTATGTCAACAGTTGAGTCCGTTGCCTTCAGGCAACTAATGAGCAACATACAATGATATAACATTTGACAGTTGTCTTGTCCCACACTGTGCCACTGCAACACTAAAATAGTATAACTATCTGTGTGCGTTAATTTGATAATAGAAGCAGGGAATAACGCAAACGTTACTTTCCCTTGTAATTAATTACTTTTCTATGCAGTAACTAGTAAAGTAATGCAGTTACTTCTGAAATAATTAACTAGTAACTGTAACGAATTACTAATTTTTGGTAACGTTCCCAACACTGCCTACAACAGAAAGGGTAGATCAAAATGTAAACTTGAGTCTCGATACATGGTTGATGGCCACCCTGCTCTGGGGCTGTGCCCCTGCCTGGTTAGCATGTTCAAAATGTTCTAGACACGTCCCTGGCTGGGATGGTGTGTCTGCAAAGTCTAAGGTCACAGGTTCGAATCCAGCCACAGCCTTTGGGGCTGTCATGATATAGAATATCTGTTTAATTAAACAGGATGACATCATTCTGAAATACCATGTGTAATTTCACCTTGAAATGTCAACCGTTTCTTAACCTTTGTCCCAAAGCTGACCAAAGCTAATACTCTGCCCTTTCTATTCAGAAATTCTCAACAGTTGGTGTGTAGCAGACAGGATAGAGTGACTGACTTGTAACCTTATGCTCATGAGTTCAAATCCACATTCAGCCTATTGTTGTTGGCTAAACATGAAGTTTTGCTCTTTTGTCCAACTCTTGTTGTCCAACTCTTCTACAATGTACATTTTTTGAATATTTTGCCATTTTGCAGAGGAACCAGCATCGCTGCTTGCAGCTAAATTTGGTGGCCAAGCAGCGAAGCTGCGATGCCACCCTTAGTGTTTCTACCTATTATTATTATTATTGGTGCCCAAGCAGCGAAGCTGCAAAGCCACCTTGAGGGTTTCTTCCCTTTCTTCTTCTTCTTATGTCTAAACTTCCCCCTTTTGGTGTCTAAGGCAGCCCCTGGAACCGCATGGTCAGAAGTTGTGAAATTTGGCACACTTTGGGACCAGTCCCCTCATCAATTTCACCAAGTTTCATGTTTCCCATTCCAACCATCTAGTGCCACCACAACCGCAAGTTGTAAGTATGATTTTGTCTTTAACAGTTATTAGCAATGCTAATGTCTCCTGTATCTAGCATAGGTAGAATGTGTGATGATTTAGTTTATTTGCAATGGGGTTAACGTTATTTCATTCTAATAAATAACCTGAGTTGTCATGTAAATCTACAATTCACGATGCATGTTTGGCTATGTTGGGTCTCTGCAGCTTCGCTTGTTGTAAACCAACCAATCAGCGCACAGCTCTTCTAAATATTTATGAGCATACCATAAAAAGGAGAAAACCTCCTATTTTATTCTAGGGGTATTTCACAGGGTTGCATTAGGGCGCATAGAACAGCACCCGGGCCATTTTCAGCCCAACCAATGTTGGGCTGAAACTCTTGGTTTTCTCCTTTTATGGTATGCTCATGAATATATAGATGAGCTACGCGCTGATTGGTTGGTTTACAACGAGTGAAGCTGCGGCGCAAAGACGGCCAACAGCACTCAACCCATTTTGAGACCTTAAGGAACAGTGTGAAACACCCTATAAAATCAATCAATGACCCCTTTAAAGTTTCGAGGCTGACGTTTGGCAACTCAAACCTTCAGCTCCCTCCACAGATTTTCTATGGGATTAAGGTCTGGAGACCTGGAGACCTGGATATGGCCTGGCTAGGCCACCAGGACCATAATGTGCTTCTTTTTGAGCCACTCCTTTGTTGCCTTGGCTGTGTGTTTTGAGTCATTGTCATGGGAATACCCATTCACGACCCATTTTCAATGCCTTGGCTACGGGAAGGAGGTTCTCACCCAAGATTTGACTGTTCATGGCCCCCGGCTATCGTCCCTTTGATGCGGTGAAGTTGTCCTGTCCCCTTAACAGAAAACACCCCCAATGTTTCCACCTCAGTGTTTGACGTGGGGATGGTGTTCTTGGGGTCATAGGTAGCATTCCTTCTCCTCCAAACATGGCGAGTTGAGTTGATGCCCAAGAGATTTATTTTGGTCTCATCTGACCACAAAACTTTCACCCAGTTCTCCTCTGAATCATTCAGATTTTCATTGGCAAACTTCAGACATGTCTGTACATTTCAGTCCTTCACTCCTACTTATTTCACTAATTTAAATGCAAATCTATAAAAAAATGTACATGCATTTTTATGGATGTTTTTGTTGATATTCTGTCTCACTATTCAAATAAACCTACCATTAAAGGGGTGATTGACTGTTTTTGTGGTATTTCACACTGTCCCTTAAGGTCTCCGAATAGGGTATGTAACATTGGATAGCATTCTACCAATGCTAGATACAGGAGACATTAGCAATGCTATTAGGCTGACTGTTAGCGACAAAATCATACTTACAGCTTGCTTTTGTGATGAACATACGGTTCGAACAGCACCTGTTTTGAGCAACAGCAATTTAGCAAATCATCCTTTAAATTGTCCAAAATTTCATTCAAAACTGTCTTTGGTGAAATGGTTTGTGCATATGAATAAATGTACCAAACTTCACAGGGATCTTCTCATAGAAAAACATCAGCCATGTCTGTCAAGTGTCTGGTTCCTTGTGAAGATTATGAAAAGTGTCAGCATTCCCAGGACAGCTTGGAACACCGCATTCCATTTTCAATACTACTACTAATTCTCAATATACTACTAATTCTACGCGACCTCCATTTATGTTAATTTTGATTAAAAAGTTTACAGCCTTCCTAGTCTTAGGGGTGTATTAAGAAATGATGTTTAGGTGTGATGTAATTTATTTATAGAGTTATGTATATTTAGCATGTGAGTGTTGTGAAATTTGTTTTGTCACACTGGATGACATTTGGTGATTTTATCCTTACCCGGCAAGGAGTTTTGACCAAGTGATTGTCTAGGTGTGAAGAGTACAGTAGATTAGCCGCATGATCTTTTACTCACTCTTTGTCAATTGTGGAGTGGGATTTTGGTTATGTGTTACAAGTGACTGATAACTCATGCACCATTGATAATTTTGATTGGAATTCAACTTGATTCCATAGTGATTCGGAAGGTGCAGGCTTATTAGACATTTGTGTAGAGATTGCACATGATGCAAATCACTTAAAATTGATTTACAAATATAGAAAGAGGAAGGAACTGTAAGGTAGATTTTCTGTGTACATGTACAGCCAAAGTATCTGTGAGGTCAAAGGTCCTGTAGCGAGGCCTCTCTCTGAGCAGAATATAGCACACCACCCAGACAGTTAGGAGATTGTGAGGCAAATCATGTACAAACAGGCACTTCAACATAATTCACGACTATCTCAGCTGTTCTATACTCGAGTGTATCAGTGTGCTGACCACTGAAGACCCGTTAAGGAAGCAATTCTGTGCATTCTATATCTGTACTGTCCGACTCATGTATTTAAGCATGAGTGAGAGACAGAGATTCACTCATGCCATCAGTTTGTCTTGAACTGATTGTTTGATCCGGGTACTTGACTAATAAACCAGAATCAAATTCCTTTTCCGTTGACTACTTCCGGCCTGCCTCCTTCAGCGTTCGCTACTAGGTTAGCAAAATAGACGCAAAGGGGGGGGTTGGGGGGTACACACCCGAAAGCTTGTCTCGAGGGGGGGACGAGAACGAAGGGGAACCTTGGATTAAAACATGTCCATAGGTACCTAGCAAAAAGAAGCCTAAACTTTCCTAGACCTTTAGCTACGGCAGTATTGTTGAAAGCTCGCTGATATAGTCTGTCTTACTGGAACGGCGTATGTATACATCGTTGCTAACGTGTGCTGACGTTGTGACTGTGTGTGTATGTGAGAAAGATGCGTGAGTGACAAAGAGACAGAGGGAGAGCAGGGAAAGGAAATGCAGCTGAACGAATACGCTGCGCGTTTTAACCTAAAGTAAAATATATATATATATATATATATATGAAACGCAGTATGTGGCGGCCGGTGTTGATTCTGTGGCGCACCGCCACAAATTAGTCTGTGTGTGGGGAAACACTGGTTGTGAGATTTGAAATTTTGATAGGAACGAGGTTTCAATTGACTTTGAGGTTAACTCTATTTTACACACCAAACTGTCATTTTTCTAGACTGATCATTTCTTTGTCAGTGGGAATTGTACAAAATCAGCAGGGGATCAAAAAAAATCCCCCTCAAAATCCTGTCAAATTCACCACCATGGGCTGTATTTGTTTTGTCAGCTTTAATTTGCTATGCAAGCTAACAAAAAGACTTAAATCGACCTGCAACACAATTTTTCTAGGGATGCACAATATATCGGCGGCCATATCAGTTTGAAGATAAACACTAATTGTATTTGTTATTGTCATCGGTCCGATAAGAAAATGTGGTCAATACATTGGTCATCTTTTTTCTTTTTAGGCAATTGATTTTATTTATATAAAAGAAAGTTGGCCATAGGAATGTATAAATAATTGGAAATCGGTTCATTTTGGTAAAGAAACATGTTTTAGGCAGTTAAGGTTTTAAAATAAAAGCAGTTTTCCACTGTATTTGTCTGCCTTTTGTTTTAGTAATCAGACTCAGGTTTTGTATTTATCGGCATATATCGGTTACTGGCTTCCAAATATAAAGATTTATTGATACCGGACACAATTTCCATATCAGTCCTTCCCTACATTCCCATTTTAACTGTATTACTGGTAAATGTTTTGGTAATAAGTAATCTAGAATGTGCCGTTTTATTTTTGTTCACAGTAGGGCTGTGCAATATGACCAAAATCTCATATCCTGATATAGATCCTTTCATATCCCGATAACAGTTGATCACAATATGGCATATGTTCTGTAAATTCATTGAATAAATTGTTAATATAAAATTACCAATTTCTTTGTTCCACATGTTCAACAAATAAAAAGCACACTCGTATTGAAATTTTTTTTTAAATCTTCATCTTTAGATTCTTACCTTTAATGCAGATTTTTGAGTGGTTAATAGTAGCTGTCAATCACTCCGTTTGCAAGACACGCGACTGTAGTAAATTACGTTACCCACGCAATTGACTAGTTACTCACAGACCCTTCCCCCGCTAAAACACTGGTCAAATCTCGCAGACTAGCTCTACTCGTTTTTCAACATGAAAAAAAACAAAGAAAAGGTCCAATTTGCAGGTTGCACATGTACGAGTAATTGGTCGCACATAGTGAAAATCAGTGGTTCTAAACCTTGGTTCTCAGTCGCAAAATGGAACCATTTGGTCGCAGTCTGGAGCCCTGGCACATCAAAGCTTAGTGCATTGTGAGAGTTAAACATAATCACCACACAAAGCATAGTTTATATTTTAAATTTAGCTGCAAGTAGCAATGGCGGATTCCTCCTCAAAATTGAAAAATGTATAATAATATATAAATACATAATAGATGGTAACACTTGAGTCGACAAAGGTAACGAAAAAGAAAATGTTCTGCATGCATCAAGATTTTAACCACTACCCCCTGGAGGACAAATGCTATGCCAGGGCTCGACAATAACATGGCCCGATGGCCCATTTTTTAACAACTGGCGCGAGACAATAAAGTGAAGATGGCAGCAAAGTAGAGCTACAAGCTCAAATGGAAGCAACTTTTTTTATGGAATGAAGATGCACTGTGTCGTCTGACGTATGTTCCCCTCTAAAGCAGACAAAAGTGGATCTTTTTACACAGGCACCGACAATTTTTCGAAAACCTTTATAGCCTGCATCCCATACACCGATCAACTACAGGCTGTGAAAATATCTACATCTAACCAACCCCAAAAGGAAGTCATCAGCTCACATAACAAACAGCCACCACTGTATTCAAACCTTATGAGATTACTGCAACACTGACCAGAACATAAACACAAAATTAATAAACCAATCAGAACATGAATTTGAGACACCCACAATCCCTTGCACCAATAGCATCAATGGAACAAAAGACCGCTCCCTTGGGTCGCTACAATATTTTACACACATGATGCAAGAAATCCAAAATGCTGGCTATCTGTTGCATGTACTAGAGACAATAGTTCTGGCTTTTTTGATGTAGTAATCCCCTCAGAGATAAACATTCAAGTTTTCACTAGCAGCTAGACTACAAGTAGCTAGCTACTAGGGTTGTAACGATACACTCAGCTCACAATTCGATACGTATCACGATGCTGGGTTCACGATACGATATATATCTAGATAACATTTAACTGAAATTTAACAACTTCAACAATGTGCAAAATTTAAGGATTTTATTTAAACTTCTGTATGTTGTAACAATTTTTGTGTGTTAATTTGTGTGTCACTGAACAACTAAACTGATGTTTTACATGAAATGAGAAGACAGAACTTAAAGCAGTAAAAGTGACAAAGTTTTAGTTGTGGTGTGCTTGCCTCCGGCAACTTGAATTTTTATTACACGGCTGTTCTTAATGCTGTAGAATGCTCCATTCACTTGAATGTGGCTTCCCAACGTTCTGCGGTAAACAATTTTCTCATATTTGACCGTTGCTATGAATATTTGATCGCTGTCAAGGGAAGTGGTCTTTTTGGCTCGGATTCACGTCTTTCGTAGCACTCCGCAAGTAGTTCGGTAACTTTTCAACCACTCTGTTGCTTAGCAAAGTCAGCTGATTTGAAGCCTAAATAATGCTCAAAGTCTATGAAGTTCAACGTCTTTGGCGAACTATTTATCTGCTAATCAACAATACGAATGGTAACAAATACATTGTAAAAAGAGGTTTTTGAATTAAGTTATTTTTGTTGGCAAGTAGCCATGTAATAAGTGGGATAATGTACAGAACGCCGGTCATTATTGGGAAAATAAACCCCGACAGGGCGAACAGCACCCCGACGCAAAGCGAAGGGGTTTTGTTTCGCCCTGAAGGGACTTATTTTCCCAATAATGACCGGCGTTCTATACATAATCCATTACAAAAGAAACTTTCTCATTTCCGGCGCTTTGAAAGAATCAGTGAAGTGTGGATAGCAACAGCAGCTAGCTTGCCTCTAGCAAACTGCTTTTGAATTAGCCATGTCCCCTTAAATTAATTCGAACTTATTTACGTTTTGGGGGGCTTATTTTCAGTTAACAGACAGTAGCCTACTATTTGAATCGCAATACCATCTGAAATACTGCCAGTGACAACGTTGTTACAGTAGCTTGTTTCAAGGGGGTTTCTTGTTTCAAAGGGTGTTCTTAATGAATTATGCAATATGATTATGCTAAATGCTCAAAAATATCACTAGATGGGAAAACGGACCCACCTGCAAGCAAGCACACCCCACAATTTCCCCAGAAATTGTACCCTCTCTAGTTTTTTTTGTTCTGCAACACTCAGTGTTATGTCCGAGGGCCGTAACACTGCTGTGGTGAACCTGGCTTGTTTTGCAGTGGCTTTTTATGTTTTACAACCGGAGGACTGACCAGAAGACTAACTGTTCTTTCGGTCAGAATAAAAAACTTAAAAACCTATGCCTCTGACTGGTTTAGAACCTACGACCATTCACTTACCAGCACAACATCTCATCCAATTGAGCCATTCCCAGACCTTTAGGTGACACAAACATATTGAGGCAACATGTACATTTACATAAATACACCTCTTTCAGCCATGTTGTATTTGATTCATTTTTTCCAAGTAGCATTTTTAAATTACATCAATTCTACACATCTGTACAAAATTTCTAGTCAATTGGACCTTTGGTTCAAGAGAAGAATTTTGAAAGTTTTCCCAAATTGTCACTGTACAGGAAAATCCATTATGGTGGACCTTATGGGTCCTTGAGGCTTTTTTGTTCCTTGTGAAAAATGAGGCATGTACACCAAGTTTCAGAATAATTGGAGCAATTGGGATGTAAATGCCGTCATGTCAAAAATTGACATTTGGGAAATTGAGGGGTGTGAAAATCAACGCACTGTATTTTTGTAAGCCCTTCGACTGGTTAGCTCCTGCGATTCCCACACAGCAGAAGTCTAGTAGTTAGCTAGCTAGCTCTACAATTTACCGGGACTAGGTCTGAATCTAGGAGCAAAACGGAGCACAGCTGCAAGCTGTGTGTATATGCAGGTAGCAATGCTAGACAGTGTTGGGTAAGTTACTTCAAAAAAGTTATTAATAATCAATATTGTATTTAAAATACTTCAATAATTACTCTGTCTAAAAAGTAATTTAATTACTTAATAAATAATGTAATGCATTAATTATTACAATCCCTATAAACCTTGACTGGATAAACAACAGACAGGAAACACTTTCAATAATTAAATACAAGTCGAACTTGGAATACTTTAGCCTTTTAAAACATAGCCTACTAATACTTGTCATTAAGGAACACATGTAACCTTCTTTGATCTTTAGTTACCAAACAATATGTGCATAACACAAAAGCTTAACTTTAAGTTAAACATGTCATCACAGGATTCTACAGAAGGCCTACGCAGCGGTAGCATCTCTTCCTGCAATTTTCTTTGCAATAATGTTTTTAAGATGACCTTCAGACACTTTCTGCAATGGCGATGTAAACTCAAGATTTGCCTGCTTAACAGGTGATGCTGAGGTGTTATCTGTTGATGCCAAAGTAAATTCCTTGTCTGTGCAAACTTTCATGGCGACTAAAACCCTTTCTGATTCTGATGAACATGGATCAAAAAAAATTTTCGTCGATGCTGCCTTGTGACGTGCTTCAGTAGTTTACTTGTGCTAGCCGCAGCCGCATATAGTTTTGTCTCCCTAGGACATAGCTTGCACTTTACATTAACGTTCTTGTCAACCTGGGACAAAAAGGTAAAGTACTTTGAATATTTCCATTTGGTAAAACAGCTAGAGCTACTTGCTTGGGCCGAGTCCGAAATCTTCCACTTTAAACCACTAGAGGCCGCGCTTATGCAGCAAAAACTCACGTCTCCTGTGCAACTGCACTACAGCTAACAATTTTAAAGAGGCAGCGTTAAGAGGCACTTTTACCCAAAGACAATACATTTATATTCTAATTTAATATTGATGTATACATAACTGTTTTACTAATTTACAGTATGTAACGCGGGGAGTCAGGTGGCTGAACGGTTAGGGAATCGAGCTAGTAATCTGAAGGTTGCCAGTTCGATTCCCGGCCATGACAAATGACGTTGTGTCCTTGGGCACTTCACCCTACTTGCCTCGGGGGAATGTTGTACTTACTGTAAGTCGCTCTGGATAAGTGCGTCTGCTAAATGACTAAAGGTAAGGCCAAAGGTAAAGGTAACGCAAGTACATTATAAGTAACTAATTATAATACCTACAAATGAACAGTAATCCCTTACTTTACTTTTTCAGTGGATAAGTAATTTAATTACACCCAACACTGATGCTAGTGCTAAATAACTATTTAGCTGATCCACTCCATGACATTTTACATTTACATTTACATTTAGTCATTTGGCAGACGCTCTTATCCAGAGCGACTTACAGTAAGTACAGGGACATTCCCCCCGAGGCAAGTAGGGTGAAGTGCCTTGCCCAAGGACACAACATCATGTGGCGCGGCGGGGAATCGATCCAGCAACCTTCTGATTACTAGCCCGACACCCTCACCGCTCAGCCATTTGACTTCCTTACATGACGCCAGGTAAGTAGGTCTTGTGAGACTGCTCACCAAAAGAACGAAGTGGAACCCACTTGTCTAGCAGATGACAGAAGACATGTTTGTAGGTACCTAGCAAAAAGCAGCAAATTTCCTAGACAAAACAGCAATGTAACGTTAGCGTAGCAAACTAGCGATTTTTAAAAACGTTTCAATTGTGTAGAGCACAAAACAAGAAACATTTTTGATCATTTACTCAAGCCGAAAATATTACATTCATGGGACTCTCTGGATGATCTGTCCGCCAATGTTGCAGGTAGCGCAGTATTAACATACCCCTTAGTTTCAAGTAAGCTCTTGAGCTCACTTGGTTTTAAGGGGTGTATACCCCTTTGTCTTGGCCCAACCCTCGATCAAAAATATTATTGGGACACCAATTACTCTCACGGGAACGCGCAAAACTAAGGGCTAGGGGTGAGACAGAGTATTGGCATTCGGCCTTAGCTAGGGTACTAATGCTGAGGGCTCGCTGATATCGCTGTCTGTGTTTCTATAACGTTGTATCTATGCTTCGTTTTGACGTTAGGCTAGCACTAAGGTCCGTTGGTGCACACAAGGCACTTTTTGCCACAAAAACTTTGTAAGCTCCTAAACCGTGCAACGGAACATAAATAAAAATACAAGCAATGCAATCGGGACCAAGACAAACATTTTGACACTGACATTACATTTACATTTAAATTACACTACATTAGAAGTTGTCTACGTAGTCCAAATATTGAGGGATCCTTAGGGGTGGGAAAATAATCATAAATATATATGAGAGAGAACATTGGTTGTGTCAAAGCCAAGCACACCCAATAATAAGAAATAAAAATATAGATTGATAAGATTGGTAGCCCTACAACTAATAAGTGTGCCCACCTCCCTCCACCTGTCAGAGGTCAGTCACTGCTGTTGTTGCTAGCCAAACTTCACTAAGGGGATTGTTTGAATACGCCAGATTTATAGATAGATATAACCCTACGTTTCAACTATATAGAAACGGATTATGAGGTCGATCGGATTAAATGAGCAAAAACAAGGCTCAATTTTCCCTCATCTGTACATATTTGTTTTTGTTTTGCAGACGGGAGAGAAATACCCGTGCTAGCTAACTAGCACTCGTCGGAAATAAATCCCAACTGATCCAAATCCCAACTGATAAATGGGTCAGATGGCTGAGTGGTTAGGGAGTCGGGCTATTAATCAGAAGGTTGTTGGTTCGATTCCCAGCCGTGCCAAATTACATTGTGTCCTTGGGCAAGGCACTTCACCCTACTTGCCTCGGGGAGAATGTCCCTGTACATACTGTAAGTCGCTCTGGATAGGAGCGTCTGCTAAATGTAAATGTTAACCGTTTTCACAGCCCTGTAGAGGAGACCTTCGTGAACAGGTTGACAAAGTTTAGGCTGTGGCAGTGAAGTTCAGGTTAGTAGTTTTCTTACCAGTGACAGTCTTGCATACATATGTATCACAGACAGACCCCCACCCCTCTGCTTGAGGCAACGGCCCAGGTGGATGTTGCATTTCTGATTGAATGCTCTCTAAATGCTCACCCATGGTTTTTGTCATGTCTTTTCGCTTGGTTCCTAGCCTTCCCAGAGCCTTTGGCATGGTCAGCTGAACCCTCCTGTGTCAGGCCTTGGGGTGCATCTCGCAGGCCGAAGCTCTTCGCAGCGTGGCCAAGATGGAGGGTGCGTATGTGGAAGATGTGCTTCACGCTGGAAGGATAGGCAGTGTATGCTCGCACAAAAGACTGCAGGGCTGAAGGGATACAAGAAATTAAATTAATTAAATGTAATTAAATTAAAATAACAGAGCAGCGCAACACCAAGGGTAGTGGTTCCACATAATTGGGCACCACCACTCTTGACAATCAGTTACAAGTTATTATTTGCATGTCATGATTGATCTTTTAATAGGTAAAACTGTATAAAGCTGCAGAATAGGTATTCTGTCGCTGGAAAGGAGGAATAACACAAAAGCAGGTTAAATAAAATATGAATACTACATTTACTAAAATGGCCTTTGTTTTTTCACAGCTGTTATACTGAAAGAAAGAATAAGTGAGAGAGACCGAGACCTTTCTTTGCCAGTTGGACATTTTCTTCGTTGGCATGGACAACGTTCTCAAACTCTGTCTGGAGAACAGTAGCCCTCTCACGGATCTCTTGCTCCAGAGCCCCTGAGGACTATGCATCAACAAAAACACACACAAAGTAATGTTATTGTCAGTATGTCATTTTACAGCAGTTATCCCACAGCCAACCAACAGAATGCAGGACAACAGTATTTATCCATGAGTTGGCTAGGTAGATTGCCTACTTGTGTCATTGATTGAAGCAATTTATGGAAATTTGAACACCTGACCAATAGGTCTTAATTCCTACCCCCATTGTACACAAAACAGAAACAGTATGGAAAATACCAAAAACAGTCCCACACTCGTATTAAACATAATGCATGTTGGTAACATGTTGAATCATTAGTTAGTTTCAGAGTTGAAAGTTTCAAACTATTTAACCAGCATACTTTTTAATTTTTTTATATGTCATAAAGTCAGAGGCCCCGGGCCTATTTAAGTACCGCACTGGGTTCGATCATGCCACCTCTGAC
The DNA here is from genome assembly GCF_021917145.1 of Hypomesus transpacificus. Classification (NCBI taxonomy): domain Eukaryota; kingdom Metazoa; phylum Chordata; class Actinopteri; order Osmeriformes; family Osmeridae; genus Hypomesus; species Hypomesus transpacificus. The sequence continues at coordinate 14,796,117 of NC_061065.1, forward strand.
ATCCCAAGCGCCGCCAATACCAAGTACGCCAACGAAAAGCTAAATATCGGTTGATGCGGGGTGGCCTGCTACTTACCTGATGAATGAGTTTCACCGATACACACCGGCTACATCTATGAACTACTTCTGAGTAGGTGTTGTCAGTGAACAGGCTGTAAAACTGTTGGTTAAGAGACTCGTGAAAAATTGATGCTAATTATTTGGGAAACATTTTTTAACTGCAGTCAAGTTGTCATTGTTTGTGTCAAACAAGTTGTAAATTTGTTGTAACATTAAAACAGGAGATCATGACTGTGCTTAAAGTGATGCTGGAGCTCCAGCGGTTTGCTTTGTAGGTGAACAAAACATTCGGAAGACGTTGCAGAATCACGAAAAATTACAGGATATACTTTTTTTCCATTGGTTGTTGCATTAAATCTTACCCAAATACAATGGTGCCTATTTCCGATTGGCTATTGTATAGACAATCTTTTTTTGATTGGCTGATAAGTGGCAGGCTCGACTAAGAACTCCAGGGGAGACGTGCTTGACTGCCGGTTCAACAGTGAGAGTGGGGCGGCCAGAGGAATTTTGGTTGGGTGCTGCAGCATATTGAATATATTATAAAAAAAGATTTTCTGCGTGAGAAATGCAATGTGTGGAGGGAGGGCATGACTAAAGACCGAAATGAGTGACAGATACAGACAGTTTGTTACCGTGGGCCAGAATTGGCAATTTATTAATTCCTTATTATTATGTTAAACAAGGTTACTGCTACACCTATTGTGTAAGGGAGAATGTATAGCATAGGCATTTTTGGCAATTTAAAAAGGTGTTTGGATCCAGCTCACTGGACACTTCCTCTAATCAATTGGACTTTACATTACTGAAACATCACTCGCTAATATAGTGAATGACTAACAGCTGGCCTCTGATGCAGGCTCTCTCTTTCTGTCCTGGTTCTCCTGGACCTGAGTGCAGCATTTTACACTGTTGATTATAAAATTATCATTGACTATATTGATAGCTGTTAGGGATGTAACAATATATTGTGGAACAATATAGGGCGATACAAAATGTTTACAATATGTATCGTAGAGTTATGGCAATATTTTTTCAAACCTTTTTTGAAACCTAACATATGTTTAGAACGTAAGGCCCTGAAGTACATCCAGCTAGCGCGTTTCGTACATTAGTCGCTAGCTACGTTATCGAGTTAACATGACTAGCTCATATTACCATCAATTAACTGGCTGTGAATAGCAGCGATGCATCGAATAGTGTCCCTTAACTGACCCACTGGGTTAGAATGTTATTTATTTTAGGCTATAATTTATTTTCAGCTAATCTGAAATTGATAGACTACCTAAGGTAGAGCTAAATCTAATCTATGCCAATGTCTACCACTATTTCAAATAGTAGCTAGAATACCAATACCTACCAAATAGTATTTGATAGAGTGTGTTTATAGTCAGTGAAGAGGCTACAAAAGCCTACAAAAGTTTGATGCTTGCAATGTACATATTAAGACAGAGACGGCTTAAATAGACCTAGACCAGCTGTAATGCCTGCATACTAAAATGCAATGGGGATGTGTGGAGCACCAGCAGGTACATTTATCCATTTATGCATTTAATCTACCCAGACGCTCCCATGTTACCCCGGTCCTCATCTCTCTCCACTGGCTACCCCGTATCAGATTCAAGACCCTGGTACTGACCTTCCGAGCAGTGAACGGGACTGCACCCGACTACATCAAGTCTCTCCTGCAACCTTACACCCCCACCCGTCACCTACGGACTTCCTCAGACAACCGCCTGGTGGTCCCACCGCTCAAGACTGCCAAACACAAGCTCTTCTCCTGCCTGGCCCCCCAATGGTGGAACCAGCTCCCCACCTCCATCAGGGACACCGACTGTCTCCCCACCTTCAAGAAAAGGCTCAAGACACACTTGTTCCGGGAGTACAACGGCACTTAGGAATGCTTGTCTAGACCTGTTGTTAGGTTCCTCCAGGATCACAATGACTCTTATTGAGTGACTTGTTGCTCTTGTAGGTTAGTTATAACGAAGTTAAGTCTTGTACTCGCTGTGAAATATTTTACTATTGATTGTTCTTCCACAGGTACAGTCCTGCACTTTTTTGTGGTTCATGTTGTTTTAATTTGTAAAATTTGTATGACTGCATGCTCTTATGGGTCTTCCCTTTTGGCACTTGTTTAGTTTTTTCACAATGTATGCTTCATGTTTTGGCTGCTTGCAATGTTTGGGACTACCTCGTTGTTATGATCAGTGACCTATGCTCTTTTGTAAAGCTCTCTCTTGGAAGTCGCTTTGGATAAAAGCATATGCTAAATGCATAAATGTAAATGTAAATGTAAAAAAGGTCTATAGGCATTCTATACAAGTCATTCTACAGTGCCCTCCAAAAGTATTGGAACAGTGAGGCGAATTCCTTTATTTTTGCTGTAGACTGAAAACATTTGGGCTTGACATCAAATAATGAACGTGAGACCAGAGATCAACGTTTCAGCTTTTATTTCCAGGTATTTACATCAGGATCTGATGCACAACTAAGAAAATATCACATTTTGTTTGAATCCACCCATTTGTCATGTGATCAAAAGTATTGGAACAGATATACTTAAAACATATTTAAGTGAATAAGACTTAATATTTAGTTGCAAATCCTTTGCTTTCAATAACTGCAGCAAGTCTGTGACCCATTGACGTCACCAAACTTTTGCATTCTTCCTTTTTGATGCTTTCCCAGGCTTTCACTGCAGCCTCTTTCAGTTGTTGTTTGTTTTGTGGGGTTCCTCCCTTCAGTCTCCTCTTAAGCAGGTAAAATGCATGCTCTATAGGGTTTAAGTCTGGAGATTGACTTGGCCAGTCTAATACCTTCCATTTCTTGCCCCTGATGAACTCCTTTGTTGTTTTGGCAGTGTGTTTTGGGTCGTTATCTTGCTGCATGATGAAGGCTCTGCCAATCAGTTTGGTTGCATCTTTCCTTAAATTGGCAGACAAAATGTTTCTGTAGACTTCCGAGTTCATTTTGCTGCTGCCATCATGTGTTACATCCTCAATGAAGATTAATGAGCCCGTCCCAGAAGAAGCCATGCAAGCCCAAGCCATGACATTACCTCCACCGTGTTTCACAGATGAGCTTGTGTGTTTGGGATCATGAGCAGTTCCTTTCTTTCTCCAAACTTTAGCCTTTCCATCACTTTGGTAAAAGTTAATCTTTGTCTCATCAGTCCATAAAACTTTGTCCCAGAATTTTTGAGGTTCATCTCTGTACTTTTTGGCAAATTCCAGCCTGGCCTTCCTATTCTTCTTGCTAATGAGTGGTTTGCATCTTCTGGTGTAGCCCTTGTACTTTTGTTCATGAAGTCTTCTGCGAACAGTAGATAGTGATACCTTCACTCCTGCCATCTGGAGGTTGTTGCTGATCTCACTAACAGTTGTTTTAGGGTCTTTCTTTACAGCTCTCACAATGTTTCTGTCATCAACTGCTGATGTTTTCCTTGGTCTACCTGTTCGACGTCTGTTACTTAGTACACCAGTAGTTTTCTTCTTCTTCAGGACATTCCAAATGGTTGTACTGGCTATGGCCAATGTTTCTGCAATGGCTCTGATTGATTTTCCATCTTCTCTAAGACTCACAATTGCTTGTTTTTCACCCAAAGACAGCGCTCTGGTTTTCATGTTGTTTTCACCTCTGAATACAGTCTGCATAGACAAAACCTATCTTACCCAATCTGAACCTGAGTGTAGACATTCAGTGGTATTTATTGATTGAATAATGTATGTAATAGGACACACCTGGGCAACAAAACACACCTGTCAGTCACATGTTCCAATACTTTTGCTCACGTGACAAATGGGTGGGTTCGAACAAAAAGGTGATATTTTCTAATTTGTGCATCAGATCCTGATGTAAATACCTGGAAATAAAAGCTGAAACGTTGATCTCTGGTTTCACATTCATCGTTTGATGTCAAGCCCAAATGTTTTCAGTCTACAGCAAAAATAAAGGAATTGGCCTCACTGTTCCAATACTTTTGGAGGGCACTGTATATCACAGTGGCCTAGGCTATGTCACGGTCTGTAGCGATCTAGCTAATAGGCCATACATTGTGTATTTGGTCTCCATCTTGCAATTGAGTAATGAAACTTGAATGTGCACAATGCAGTAGGCTATCCAAGATTAGCCTATATATATATATTCTATTTAGTCCGTAGATGTAAAAGGAACAAAACGTTGGCTATTCTAAATGATCCGTCAGGCTAGATGTAGTATATTGATTTATTAAATGCAACTTGTTTTACATGCGGTACTGCCCTTGCATAAACCGCCGTAAATTCGGTTCCAGAAAAGCTGATTACCAGTCCATACATTGAACATTTAACCCCACTGTCCGTCAATATTACAGGAGAAAAAGTGGTGGACTTAATAAAATAGCATGTTCAATGTTATATTACATACTACATACTTATATAAAAATAAAAACATACTACGAACAGGTAATGCATATTTTGCTTATACAGTGTTTCCCACAGATTAGAAAGCTATATGTGGCGGGGGGGGGGGGGGGGGGGGGGGGAGGGGGTTGTTCCATGTCAGACGGGGGGGGGGGGGGGGGGGGGGGGGGGGGGGTCGAAATGATTCACAAAATCAACAACAACAAACAAATAATTTCTGTTCTGCATATGCAGGTAGCGACGCTGCATACAGGGTGCTAAATAACTATTTAACTGGTCGGCTCCATGACGCCGGGTAAGTAGCTAGCTCTTGAAACTTCTCACCAAAAGAACGAAGGGGAACCTTCGATTAAGACATGTCCGTCGGTACCTAGCGAAAAGTAGCCTCAACTTTCCTAGACCTTTAGCTACGGCACTAATGCTGAAGGCTCGCTGATGTAGCTGTCGGTCTCACTAGAACGGCGTATGCATCGTTGCTAACGTGTGCTGACGTAGTGACTGTTTGTGTATGTGAGAAAGACGCGTGCGTGAAAGAGACAGAGGGAGAGCAGGGAAAGGAAATGCAGCTGAACGAATACGCTGCGTGTTTTAACCTAAATGGTGTTAAAAAAATTGATTTTACAAAACGCAATATGTGGCGGCCGGTGTTGATTCTGTGGCGCACCGCCACAAATTAGTCTGTGTGGGAAACACTGGCTTATAGGCTACGCTTGTGATTGTAGCCTCGAAGTCACCATGGTTTTAATCATATTCGACATGATACAAAGTTTACATTTCAATTTGTAGTAGCAGTTTCCCTCAACAGAATGCTTTTTTATCAAAGGATGATGATGATGATTACGTAAGATGAAAAAGAGATATTAATGACTGCTGCTGCAGAAATGGATGCAGAGAATTATGTATGGTAGCTACTGGTAGTTCTCTCTCCATGTAATTTTATTTACAGGCTTTTTTTGTAATTGTCAGTTACACTGACATTGTGAGAATATTGAATATAAAAAAACATCTGCACATTCTGACAACTGGGCATGCTGTATACAGTGAGATGTTCATTTAATGGCAAGTGAATTTTGCATGTGGAACAGTGAAATGTAGCTAATGTAATCATGTATACAAACTGCACCTTGTGAAGAAAGTGCCAAAAACTGACCAAGAGATGGTGTCGGCCTACTTAGGGTAGAAGAATAAAGGCTAATCCCAATAAAAGATTTACTGGAACACCAGTTACGAGAGGATGCATGGTCACAGGTGATGTTAATTGTAGGAACAATAACCTATATGAATATTAATAGTTGAATTTTCTGAATTTCTATTTTGACCAAGAGATGGTGTACTTAGGGCAGAAGAATAAAGGCTGATCTTGTAAGGCTATCAACCTGCCCCCACCTCTCATATGGTAAAATATGGAGTTACTAGATGGAGTCTCAACTTGATGGCTCTCACATCTCATTGTGTAACTTACTGTAGCATTGCTAGTCATGTTGATAAGTAAGGGTCAAGATTCTGGTGTGATTGTAGTTGTTCTTAAGGAATTGTGAAGCATTGTTCTGTGGATTATTGATCTCCTGAGACGTTTTCCTCAGCTCTAGCTTGTCCCACTCCTTATTCCTCACTCTTGCTTTCTATCTCTGGTTTACAATAATCATGGTAGAGTAGGCATAAGAGTTAACCTTCATTGATATAATTCATTTGCAATATGATAAAAATTATTTAACCTTAATTTGACCATTCTTGCTCTGATTTAACCCAAAAGTCTAAATAGTCAAATAACTGTAATTCCATTGGTATAGGCATTATTTGGTTAATGTTAATACACTGTTCAGTTTCCCATCTTCCTTCAAACCATAGGGGAATTACTTTCGGTTGTTTGGCCAATATTGACCCCCTACAATGTTGAAATAGATTTGCTGAAACACCAGTTTCAGCAATGATGTAGGCTACATCATGTAAATTGTAGGAATCATATAAATTGTAGGAACAATAGCCGATAGAAATAGGCTAGGCTACTCATTGTGATTTCTATTTGTAGGCAATGAAGAAGACCAAATACAATTTCAAATATTTGTATTTATTTCAGTGCCCAAAAGCATTTGGTCAATTCTGAGTGCATGTCCACGGCATGTTACACTAGCGACGAAGGCCCAAGGGCTGAGAACGTTGCTAAAATAAATTACAGATTGTGACGGGAAACGGTAACGGTAACTTAGGTATTCACCAGGGAATTAAAGCACATCAAAACGCAATCTTAAAATCGTCTCCCAGCATATAACTAAGCAAAAAAAAAATAGTTTGAGATCACTCGACTGAACCAGGAAATGATATGCCGTGTCTGCCAAAGCTATCAGGCTCATAAAGTGGGAGGGGATCGATAGAAACGCAGAGTTTGGCATGGAAAACCTGCTAGCGAGCAGGTTAGTTTCAAGGAGTAAGTTACCATGGAAACTTACCAAAAGTTTTCGTTACCTCTCTTTCTGGAACGTAGAACTTGGAGTATGCCTCTTTTCAGGGTTAAACAACTCAAAGTTTTCACTAAACCCGCTACCTGGAATACCCCCCAGGACAGCGGCCCTCGAGGACCAGAATTGGCCACCCCTGCATTAGACCATTGAATGTTTATGATGTCCGTGTGTTTGTTTTTTACTGGGGACAACAACGCGATCTTGTCAGCCGAAGATAACATTTTGATACGGCTACTTGACCAAATGCAGTCTAGCTTAACCCACAATGTGTTTGACATTCTTTAGCCAAACATTTTTTTTTTGCTGAATGATTGAAGGGCTAGACAACAAACGCTCCAATGAAATAACCAAAGACTAACAACAAGGAAATAAATGACAGATGCCGAAGACCGTGCTTCTTCTCCGTGCAACAGGTGCTATCTAGCGATCATTACATGTCAGTAACAACTTTCTGTCTGTAGACTCATGGCTGTAGACCCAAAAATGGCTTGGTGCTTCTAGTGCTAAATGAGCTTGATTAAAAATCATACATTTGTTGATGCTCACTTCTAAATACTAGCAGGGTTTTTCCTGGGTCAAAATGGGTCTTCGGTGCTCCAAAAAAAATATGTATATATATATGTATATATATTCTTTTTTCTAATCAATGTATTTATTTCCAAATGTTTTGCACCCCCCCCCCCCCCCCACACACACATATTTTTGTTATAAAGTTATAAAGTATGTTCTAAATGGCATAAATGCTGCCAATTAATAATTTACGTAACGACTTATTATAAATGGTCAGTAGCCTAGCCTATTGATTAAGGTAGGCCACTCTGAAGCATGTACACTGCCTGCTTCATTTGATCTTGATAGGCTAAGCATTCTGTAGCAAATATTAACAATAAACCCACTTTTTATTAATTAAAACGACTTCAGCATAATAATGCACCTAAAATACAGACCTGAGAAAGGGCAGCAATCGCTATCAAATCAACAGACATGTGCAATTTAGCTAGCAGGGGAAGAATACAAACAACGAAAATCACCAGTTAACTTGATTTATTTGCAAGAACTATAGACTTATACAATAACGGGCTTAAGAACTGACAACATAAGTTATACAATTTACAGTTCTCAAGGATGCACACACGGAATCTCAACTGCGGTGTGAAGCGTGTGTCCGTGCTATTCTCCGACATGCACTCAAACAATCACTGCTTATAGGCTATACGGACTAAACCTTTGAACAGCCTGATTTCTAATACCGTGGCAGCAGAAATTTAGCCATAGAGGAAACACTGCACTATATGTTATCATTCCAGGTTAAGAATACCAATAGAGGCTGCGTTTGAAATCGTAAATCAAACTTTTGTCAGCATTTTGAGTGGAAATGTAATTTGCATTTGTAAGCTACAGGTGTACTATTCGTACAGGTGATTTGTGCTGGCCCTCGCAGCGGAACGATAGTTTAGTGGCCACTCTGTCCATTCGCGCACCTCACTGATGCGTATTGCATTTACATTTACATTTAGTCATTTAGCAGACGCTCTTATCCAGAGCGACTTACAGTAAGTACAGGGACATTCCCCCCGAGGCAAGTAGGGGTGAAGTGCCCTGTCCAAGGACACAATGTAATTTGGCACGGTGGGGAATCGATCCGGCAACCTTCTGATTACTAGCCCGACTCCCTCACCGCTCAGCCATCTGACTCCCTAGTATTGATCGAAGACAAGACAAGAAGACACGCTTTTCAACTGGATTATTATTGTTCAAAACAGAACGAGGGTTCGGCTGTAGCCTACTTGAAACATACTATTGAGAACATATTAGCTGACATGCATTGCACACGTGATGAACACAGGTTTTTTCTTTTCTTTATGGCCAACTTTTTTTGCCTTTGGCGCTCGGGATTTGTCATTGGCGCTCGGGAAAACTGCTTTGGGGCGCACCAACATTTTCTCTATGTAGGAAAAACCCTGACTAGGAGTGTAGTATAGAAAGAAGCACATTGAATAATAAAAAATAAAATGTCTCAATATGTTGCTTTTATAATTAATTTTTGCATGTGACCACTTATCTATACATTCAAAACATATGGCTGCACCAGAATTCAATACTGGCCTTGAAAAAAGACTTTCAGTGATCATAGGTAGGGACTTTAACCACCAGTAGTCTGTCATTGTACTGTATGTTACAAAACTGTTATAGTATGATACTCAGGGTTTTTTCTGCATTGAAAAATAAATGAATTTAAAAATCGCCATATTGCTGTAGTTCAGGCATCCCACAAGCCCACGGTGGTAGTTATACGCAGTTATCATAACGTCACAAAACCCGCACACGCTTACCTATAGTCAGGTTATTACTTTGTTACCTTCAGGGAGATGGCTAGCTACTTGAAACGCCACAGGCAAAGGCCAGGGTGATAACAGGGTAATTTTGTATGCCCTTTGACTGGTTAGCGCCTGCGATTCCCACACAGCGGAATTGCACACAGCCGGTCACATGACCCGCTAGCCTTTAGACAGGGACGTTGTTGCTGACACAATGATCACTCTGAACGTTATATTAGCCAGTTTTCCAGAAATACATTTCAAGCTTATTCAAGTTTTTGGGGGCATATTTTCAGTTTGCAGATGGTAGGCTACTGTTTGAATCGCGATTCCAGCTGACACTTCCAGTGACAACGTTGTTGGAATCAGCTTGTTTCAAAGATGGTTCTTAATTAATGAAATGCAATATGAGTAAATTATTAAAAATATCACTAGAAGGGAAAAACCTTTGGGGAATTTTAAGTCATAATATAGGTTAGGATCATTTTTACACAGGATTGCCCAACTTTTTCTTTTTGCAGCAACTGTTTCAACTTTGTGAGGCTGCAACATAGCCCATCACCATTACCTTGTACACTAAGGGAAATAAGAAGGGAACCCCGTTTCTTTCTATACTTCACTCTTAGTATTTTGAAGTGTGAATGAGCATCAACAAATGTATGATTTTTAATCTATGCAATCTTCATAAATACTAATTATGCATACTAAGTAATTAAGAAATATAGGTACAAAAACTGACCCATCTGCAACCGACACAAGCATACCTCACAATTTCCCCAGAAATTGTACCCTCTCTAGTTCTTCTTCTGCCATGTTAGTCTATGGCAGCCCATAGAATCAGTTACGGGAACGTTTTGAAATGTGTCAGTGGTTGGGGACAGTTGGGGAAGAGTGCCTCTTCTGACCACGTTTCATCCCAGTTTCTCAAGCAATCTATCGCCACCAATGGGGCAAAGTTAGAGGTGTGTTTACATACTTAACTTTTGAACCGTATGAATGTGCACTCTATGGCGTGAATTTCTGGTTATATAGTTTTCCACAGCACTTTGCAAGTTAAAGTAAGGTTAAAGACTGCAAGTCTAGATAAGCAAGTTCCAGACTCAAAAGTAGACTTTAGTTCAAACACAGTTTCTCATTAAATCAGTGGTAATAATCTGACCTTGTGGTACTTTCCTCGCCCTTTATAAGTGTCATCCAGCATCAGACAACTTAAGATATCCTGCAGCTTCATCTCTGAAAGGCTAGAAATCAAGAAGAGACACCATTACCAAGTCAGTACCATCTTGCAATGATGGGAGTTTTGTAGCCTAGATTAGAGTTTACCACCTGCACGGTTTCTAAATCGCTTTGGATGAAAGTGCTGAAAGAGTCAGAAAACCATAACCAAACATCTGTCAGGGTCACAGAATTACCAACCTGATGTTGTGATTGGCCAGCTCGGATATGTAGGCCGTCTCAGCAGGGGTTATGAAGAGGAGGCTGTTTCCTTGTGCCCCAATGCGAGCCGTCCTACCCACACGGTGCACATACTCTGCTGCTGTGGTAGGGGAGTACTGATGCGCATATGCATGCACACACACACACACAGAGTAGGTTAAGACAGTTAATAGAGGGGAAAGAAAAGGACAGTGAGATAAGAAGGGGAGGTGGAGTGCTCACTTGTACTATCCAGGTGACTTTGGGTAAGTCCAAACCTCGCGATGCCACATCCTGAACGGGAGAAACAGGAAATGCTGTTTTAACACAACAATTGATCAATGTGTTATAACGGACATGGCCAGAAATGCAGAAAGTGGCAGTTTTAGGCCTCATGATTTATTAGATGACCAAATCTGATGTTAATGGCCCTACGGACCTGTGTATTAAAATTGTCTGACTCACAGTACAGAGCAGTACGCCGTCCCTGCAGACTGAGAACTCCTGGAACACCTCAGTCCGCTCCTAAAAAGTAAACATTAGTACAATATTTACATGATTCACACTGACCATCCGAACAGTAGCGGTTTTTGGCACGGGCGAAACAGGCAGCTGCCCGGGGCGGCATGAAGAGGGGGGCGGCAATTTCCCAAGTGCATCAAATTAACCCTCCCACTGTCCTTGAGTTTCAAACACACTCCCAGCAGAGGGCACCAACCGCAGCAAGTCATGTCCGTGTGAAAAGTTGATGGTGAAAGGTTTTTTCAAAAAACATGGTATACATGTTTTACACTTATTTTTTATTATTAAAAGAAGACATGTAACAACTTTCACTTCCTATGATGCATTAACTAAAATGTGTCCTTTGGTGTGACACACTAAAAAGGACAAAAAAAAGTGTTCTCAGAATATCTTAAGATACAATTCAACTAATTGTAAACAGTTTAGTTAGGCTAAAAGAAAAGGTTTGACTTTATTATAAAGTTATGGGGGGTAAATTGTGTTATTCATGATTGACAATTGATTTAAATAAATACCATAATATGAAAACAAGTGTGTAACAATAAATATAAATCGCTCTCATGCAATTTGTATATTATTTACGACTTTTACTTTTTTCACACCATAGGACACTTATGGTGCAGTTCACTGAAAATAAAAACGGTGAAACAATTGACAATGTTAGTGACATTTTGACCTAACAAAAAATGGGTCTAGCAGGTATTGCTGGGGTAAGTGCAGGGAGAGGAAATAGGCAACATTAAGGAAAAAGGTGATATAAGGGGGACCTTACCCTCTGCTTCATGTTGCCATGGAGACGCAGGAAGTTCAGAGGGTGCAATTGATTGGTGGTTGGGTGGCACAATACGGAGGTGAAGAGAGAGAAGAGGAACTCTACCCCCTCACAGCTGGACACGAACACAATGAGCTTGTGGCCATTTTCAAACTGAGGACATACGTGAATGAGCACACATTGAAATGATCCAGTTTGCACAAGGAATTGTATCACTCAACAACATAATGTGATGGTATGTGTTGTACTTAAACATGACTGCATTGCATTAGGATTCCCAGTGTTTACCTTGCATCTTGCCAAGATGAAGGCCGCCAGGCAGACAAGTCTGAGTTTGCTGGGCACTACTACCACATACTGCTGGAGATTGTCTGGCACACTAAAGCTCATCGTTTGGCTCTGGGCGGCAACATCAAGGTAGGTGATTTCAGAGCTAGTCTTTGAGTTTTCAGACACATGGATACTGACAGGGTTTTTCATACACACCCCCGTCAACCGAGACAGGCCTGACACACACACAAATCTATTAGTGACAGGAAGAATTATGTGTATATATAATACACACACACATATTAAAGATACAATGGTGCCAGTCAAATAATGAGTACCATCTGTGAGAGTTGCAGACAGCATGACATTCTGTCTGGAGGGGGCAGTAGAGTTGAGGGAGTTTAAGATTACTGTAAGGTCCTTCTCAAAACCCAAGTCTAAAGTCCTGGGCGAGCAAACAAACACACCACCAAATCTTGAATTGGAACCACAAGCAGGTTATCTTGCAGTATTTCACCAGCACACAGAACTTTTATCTAAATCCGAGTTGTTCATAGAAATTAGTATCAGTTATAGATGAGGTTAGGTCAGATGTTGGTCATGTTGCTAGTAGAGGGTAAGAGGTCAGGGCCTACCTGTCTGCCTCGTCCAGGATAAGCCAGCGAGTAGCACTAAAGGCTATGCTGAGGGTGTTCTTGATATGATCCACCAGACGGCCTGGCGTGGAGATCAGAATGTTAATGCCCTTACGAAGCCTGTGAAGAAATACAAAGACTTAGGGTTACCTTTTCTAATAAACACACAAATATAGATGCTCCTGTTTAAATCACCTCTTGGTGTGACATTCACCATATGGCCAGAAGTATGTGCCTTAGTGTTTCCCACACATTGATTTATTTGTGGCGGCCCGCATGGGAAGAGCAACCAACCCTGATGTTAACATAGTTAGAATAGAAAAGTTAACATGTTAGTTTAAACACAAAGCTCACTGATTAATATAGCCAGAACTTTGTCCTTTGTCAAAGGTTGTCCTTTGATGATTAACATTACAAATGTGCTTACATCAGATTTGATCAAACAGCATTTTGCCGATAATGCAGCGAAGTACGGTACCATTTAGGTGGTGGGCCGAGGCCGCGTATCTGCTTTAGTTTTATTAATGACCTGTCCTCGTCGATGGAGGAGCTGGATTTTTTTTATTATCAACGTCGTTTTTTTCTTATAACATTTTTGTTTGTTGGCACATCCAATTCTTGCACATTTTTTCTGTAGCTTAGTTCAAAGTTAACAACTTTATCAGGCAATCGTCTCAACTACCTAAGTCTCTAACCAACCAGAACTTGTGTATGATCTTTTCAGCTAAAGTTCGTAACAGGATCAGCTTATAGTAAAAACAACCTAGGTGACCATGCGTAGCTAGCCTAGTACCTACAAGTCTCAGCACCACAATGGTAGCTCAGTGAGCTTTAATTAAATACTTGCTTTCTGTGTCACTGTGTCTTTAATGTAACTTATTTTCTTCATTTTTTTAATCAGTGGCAGTGATTTAAACTGTTGGGCCCTAACTGACCTGGAGACTTAGACCGAATCCCAATACTCCCCCTTACCCCTTCCCTTAGTTTTGCGCGTTCCCGTGAGAGCTAGTGGTGTCCCAATACTCTTTTGGAGCTAGGGGAAGGGCTAAGACTAAGGGGTATACACCCCTTAAAACCAAGTAAGATCGGGAGCTTACTTGAAACCTAGGGCTATGTGAATCCTGCACGACCGGCAACAATGGCGGCCAGATCATCCAGAGAGTCCAATAAATGTAATATTTTTGGCTTAATTAATTGATAAAAAAATTATGACAGTCTTGTTTTGTGTTATAAACAGTCCTGAACATATATATTTGCAACCATTTTCAAAATCGAAACGTTTCTAAAAATCGCTAGTTTGGTACTCTAATGCGACAGTGTTGAATTATTGCACAACAGTCCGCATTTTGAATTGCACAACAGTCCGCATTTCTCTGACTAGCATGTCTACAGTTTTAAGTAAACTCCATTAGCAGCGAATTTCGTTTAATATCAGTGCATAACACTACTTGCTTTGGAGATATTGATACGTGCTAGATGACGTACCTGTAACCAAGTGGCGTCCCATTTCCTAGGGCTATGTAGCCATTACCCTTTACTTTCGAGGGCCAAGGGCTAGGGGTAAATTAAGGGGAAGGGGGAGTATTGGGATTCGGCCATAGTTGGCTGTGCTAGAGTTTATTTAAATGTTGTCTCTCTGAAAAAACAGTATTTGTTGAGTGAATAAATAATTAATGATTAGTGAATGTATCTCATGTTATGACTTTACTTGATGAGGCACATTACTATTAACAAATGATTAAGTACCGTCTCAATCCATGGATGCCGCCATTGTGGTAAACATATGAATTAAGGTATTACCATTAGTTTACCCTGTTAACTGTGTGAACTAAAACCCTGAGTTAACTAACAGTCATAGTTTGCATGATTAACTAAAGTAGATAACTCACCTATCAGTTAATGTGTTAATGTTAATAGGAATTGATACATGATTCCAGATTTAATTAATAGTAAATCATATGTGACTCCCTATTACCAAATGATGTGTTCATGATCAGTGCATCATTACGTACTTTCTGAGTTATGTATTAACTGATGATGAATCATGCATTAGTTAATGCATTAATGAATGCTAATTAATGCACCCTTATTGTAAAGTGTTACCCAATGTTTCTTTAGAGAATACCTGAATTAACCATTTGTTTAACTTTTTTCTATACATTTGAAGTCCAGTTGACCACTGACAATATACCGGCTCACCAAAATGCACATGTGAATGTTTACTTACTACTTTACTCGCCTTGAATATCGGGGTATATGATTGGCGGATCGTATGAAGGTATCATGTATATGAGCTCTTATTGGATGCAGACCATAGTTGTCTGGAAAACATGACTGTGTCGATAAAGAAACAAAATGTTTGTTCCTTGAAAAATGTGGAAAAAAAATGGACATGCCAACAAATTAAATAAGGTTTATAAAAAAGTTTTAAAGCGATACAGAAAAATCCAGCTCCCCCATCGTCAGGGATCGTTCAAATGCACGATTTTGAGCTTCGGCCCACCACCTAATTACAATTCATAGCATTTTGAGCCCTTGCAGTCTCTTGCACTAAATCACTTACAAGGTGACGTCAAGTCTGAGGGTTTAGGGGGGACATTGGGATTGGGCCTTAATATAATAATTCTCTGCACAAATTTGTGCAAAACTGATTTGTTCAAGTTAAATATAATATGAATAGTTACCGTATTTTTCTGAAATAAGACACGGTTTAAAACCCGATTTTACATTTTTCTTGTGGTGGTGCGGTTTATATTTCGAAGAGGCTTATAGAAAGTTTTAAATAAAACAACAGTAGAAACACTTTTGTGAATGCTATTTAACCCGTTAAGGAGTAGCATTGCACATATGTGATCGTTCGAATGCCGGTCTCACAGTGTAATGTCGCATGTGCGTGGTTAATTCCCGGGCAATAGAAAACATACATTACGCACTTTCGTTTTTGAAGTGTGTTACACAATGGCATGCTGTACTGCCTATACTCGTGCATTGCTTGGTTCCCGTATCAAGTGCGGCATATATTCCAGTGTAGTTTATACTCAGATTTACAAACACAAAGCTCCCATTCTGGTGGGGTGCGGTGTAGAGAAAATGCGCCTTTTTTTATTTTTATGTACGGTAAATACATTTCAGCAAATATAACAAATGAGTCAAACTGTGACACAACGCAATGCGGCTGTCACGTAAAGCGGTGGTTCTCCACCAGATCATAGTCGTTTTCTTTTATTATGGTAGTAGGTGTGCATAGATGTGATTAAACACGGGATGGGGTTTGTGTGTGCACTCATCAGTTTAAAAATATTTAGCGTTGTCCTTCCCTGTTACTTTGTCTTTCGGGAATGTCGGAGCAAACCAGGGTGCAGGGCGGGGAAAGATTTTCTCTGTTTAATTTGCAGGGGGGAAGCGATCATTGGAGCAGGGGTGCTCATAGTGTTTTTAAAGAAGTATGTATGAACTGGTTTTAGTGCATTGTTCGATTACGACATGAATGTATGTTTGAAATGTGTCATGCCAGTTTGTTGTTAAATTGGGAAAACCGTGCAAAACTGTTAATTGATTTTGACGCATGTCCAATGGTATCGTCCAGGTGTTTATAAATATGTGCCGCACAGCTCAGTTGGGCAAGGTTGTTGGCGTGAGCAAGACGTAAGGGATGACCTGACATTAAATTAAAGACTATTCTTCAATGGAAGTACTGTTTTGCCATTGTCGGTCGCTTAAAGTCCGACCCAACCCAACCGCTCGGGCACACTCCTTTACACCAACGTAATGTTTAAAGTACATAAAGCTCAAAAAAACAATTTAGCCCTCAAATTAATGCAAACAGATTTTGCTCGCATTACTTGTTGAAGTCCCCATCTACACTCAAATCAAAACGATGGTAGGACCTAGGACCGACCACCACAACTATAATCTAATTCATTGGGAAACACTGTGGCCACTGGTGCCCAAGTTATTGGCAACAGCTTGTAAAACATATTTTGGAAATCATGGGTATTAAATGCTTCTCAGGGCCCAATTGTGAATTCCCGCCCAAATGTAAATGCTTATAAATCTGGATCAGAAGTAAGGAGATGTGTATCGTTAATATTGTTTGAAAGGGAACATTATGTAGTAGTTTTTGGAGATGTTCAATAAAAACAGGTAAATATCACAACTGACAAAGAACAAAAATATATTTTTCATTTTCAGCATCATGTACCTAAAAGTTGCACAAAATCATGTAAGAGGTCATCCACGTGTCCCCTAAAGTTTTTTGCAAGATATCTACATAACCTAAGTAAATTGGCCAATGAGTTCAAGGGTTCACATTGGCTCTATAACTATAAAGAACAGTGATAATATTATAAAAACCTGTATTACAGCATCATATAACGCACAATTATTTACAGAATAGACTCTAAACTAGCGCTAACACAACAATGACAACATGTGTCCTGTGTTCTGAACTTCCTTACGCCACCCCGTGGAGCGTGCATGCTTCTTAGAGCCTGTATGTCCCACCCAATAAAATGACATGTCTACAGACTGGATGCCCATAAAAAAATTGCAACCAATGCTCGTTAACAACCATTAACAGACAAGTTACATTTTTTTGAATGCGAACAGTTTTTGAGACAGTGCGAGCAAGAACTTGCGCATGTGTCCTAAAATTTTGAATTGATTATAGTTGTTATTTCCTGTTGAAAGACGAAAAGATCACAAGCCCACCAGTGTAGGCCTGTGTGTGTGAAAGGGGAAGGGTCCAGAAATGATTAGTCAACTGCGCGGGTCACGCGTCACTGATGTTACTCGCGGTCGTCAAGTCTAAAAGGTCTAAGCTTAGTCAAAAATGGCAAAACAAACCGTTGACGCACTTTTCGCAGCAAAGCCAGGTCTTCGACAACAACAATTTGCAGAGAAGAAGGAAAAATCAGGTGACGAGTCGTCCGTCCTTGGGGACTTCAAAATCCACCTCCAAGGAACGCAGGCCGTCGACTTCTTGTCTCTCCTGACTTCCTTTGACCTGACGCTGCTGAGCACACCGGCAACCCACAAGGCAGGCAAACAGCTAGACCTCGTCCTGACACGTAACTGTATCACTGACTTAACCTCTGAAACCCCACTGCACACTTCTGATCACTACTTGATCAAATTCTCTGTCTCTCTCCCTCCAACCCCTCCTACCTCCCCTCCCCTTGTAACTTTCCGCCGCAACCTCCGCTCCCTATCTCCCTCCCATTTCTCCTCTATTGTAACATCCTTCCTCCCTCCCATTGACGAGTTCTTGTCCCACCCCACTAACACTGCCACCGACTCCTTGTTAACCACTTTAACTGCATCACTTGACTCTCTCTGTCCCCTGTCAACCAGGCCTGCGCGATCTTCTCCCTCCTGCCCGTGGCTTACGGATGTTATTCATGAAGAACGGTCCACCCTTCGGGCAGCTGAGAGGAGATGGCGCAAGTCCAAAGACGGTCTGGACCTTGATAAGTATTACTCCCTCCTTAAATCTTTGTCTTCTCACATAACTGGTGCTAAAACCCTCTACTTTCTGAACAAAATTAACTCTGCTTCAAACCCCCACAAGCTTTTTTCTACCTTCTCCACCCTTCTTGACCCACCTCCCCCACCCCCTCCCTCCACCCTGACAGCACACGACTTCTCCTCCTTCTTTGAGAAAAAAGTCGCAGACATTAGCAGTCGGTTCCCTAAACCCACCTTTCCTACCCTCTCACCCTCCACGACTGACCCAACAAACTGTCTAAACTCTTTCTCTCCCCTGTCCGAGGCAGAGATCTCTGACCTCATTCTCTCTCATTGCCCCACCTCCTGTCGCCTTGATTCTATCCTCTCCCCTCTCTTTCAACCCATCTCCCCCTCCATCATAACTTTTCTTCTCTATGTCCTAAACTCCTCTCTTACCTCCTTTCCCTCTGCCTTCAAACAGGCCAGACTTACCCCTCTACTCAAAAAACCCTCCCTTAACCCTGCCGTCCTCCAGAACTACAGACCGGTATCACTGCTACCCTTCTTTTCAAAAACAATTGAACGTGCTGTATCTAACCAACTGTCTTACTTTCTCTCTCAGAACAACCTGCTTGACCCCAACCAATCGGGCTTCAAGACTGCCCACTCTACAGAGACTGCCCTTCTTTCAGTCACCACTGCCCTCCAGTCTGCCAGAGCGGCTTCCGGGTCATCCGTCATCATTCTGCTGGACCTTTCTGCAGCGTTTGACACGGTTAACCACCAGATCCTGCTCTCCAGACTTTCTGAGATGGGCATCACTGGCACTGCACTCCAGTGGATCTCATCCTACCTGTCGGGAAGATCCTACCAGGTCTCCTGGGGAGGCAAACTGTCAGGCCCTCGCCAGCTCTCCACTGGTGTCCCACAGGGCTCCGTCCTTGGAGCCCTCCTCTTCTCTCTGTACACCACCTCACTTGGACCAATCATCACCTCCCATGGCATCTCCTACCACTGCTACGCTAACGACATGCAGCTGTACCTGTCGTTCCCCCCGACTGATCTGGGGATCTCAGCTAGGCTTGAAGCCTGCCTCACAGACATCTACGCCTGGATGACCGAGCACCACCTCCAGCTGAACCTCACCAAAACAGAACTTCTCATCATACCGGCTAAACCCTCCATCTCCCACGATCTGTCAATCACCCTGGAATCTGCGACGGTGACCCCTTCATCCTCTACCAGGAACCTTGGGGTTACCATGGATGACGAGCTCTCCCTCACAGCCCACATTGCCGCAGTCTCCCGGTCTTGTAGATTCACCCTCTACAACATCCGGAAGATCAGGAGATACCTGTCTGAGCACTCCACCCAGCTGCTAGTCCAAGCACTGGTCCTCTCCAAGTTGGACTACTGCAACTCACTGCTCGCTGGTCTCCCAGCATGTGCAACCCGCCCTCTTCAGAGGATTCAGAACGCAGCGGCCCGCCTGGTCTACAATCTACCCAGACGCTCCCACGTTACCCCGCTCCTCATCTCTCTCCACTGGCTACCCATCAACGCCCGTATCAGATTCAAGACCCTGGTACTGACCTTCCGAGCAGTGAACGGGACTGCACCCGACTAAATCAAGTCTCTCCTGCAACCTTACACCCCCACCCGTCACCTACGGTCTTCTTCAGACAACCGCCTGGTGGTCCCACGGCTTAAGACCGCCCGGTCCCAACACAAGCTCTTCTCCTGCCTGGCCCCCCAATGGTGGAACCAGCTCCCCACCTCCATCAGGGACACTGACTGTCTCCCCACCTTCAAGAAAAGGCTCAAGACGCACTTGTTCCGGGAGTACAACGGCACTTAGGAATGCTTGGCTGGACCTGATGTTAGTTTCCTCCAGGATCACAATGACGCTAATTGAGTGACTTGTTGCTCTTGTAGGTTAGTTATAAGGAAGTTAAGTCTTGTACTCGCTGTGAAATATTTTACTGCTGATTGTCCTTCTACAGGTACAGTCCTGCACTTTTGTGGTTCATGGTGTTTTAATTTGTAACTTGTATAACTGCATGCTCTTATGGGTCTTCCCTTTTGGCACTTGTTTAGTTTTTTCACAATGTATGCTTAATGTTTTGGCTGCTTGCAATGTTTGGGACTACCTCGTTGTTATGATCAGTGACCTATGCTCTTTTGTAAAGCTCTCTCTTGGAAGTCGCTTTGGATAAAAGCGTCTGCTAAATGCATAAATGTAAATGACATTGTCGCTAAATCGACAACACTGTTTAACCAAAAGTATTAACAGGTTTGTATTGTTGGTTAACGGTTATACGGTTAAATATGAGCATTTCTACTCCAGACAGCTTAGCTCATTTGCTATTTAGCTATGTTTCATGAGTGAAAAGTCCAAATAAATGGAGGTACTAGTTCCGTCTACATTTCCAGCAATATCAAACTTGATTGGATTGAACGTGGTTTTCACCGTGGTAAGAAAAATAGCTCTGTTTTTAATGTGTAGCATGTCATTCTCAATATAATAATCCTACCAGAGGGGCATGATACAAGAGAGGTTAACATGGAGCTGCTATTATATACTTCATTATTGTAGAAAGGCTTTCTACATTTTGGAACATTGCTGTGGGTCTTGCTTAGCATTAGTGAGGTCGGTCACTGATGTTGGATATATAAAAGCTTTCACATTAATCTGCTAACTATTCACACACATTCATTTTTTTGGTTTTTATGCAAGTTTGCTATGCCATTTTTCTTTTATCAAACTACTGTCCAAATATTGCCTTTGACACCAATATTTCAAGACTGACCTGGCTTTCTCTGCCTTCCTCTTCTCTCCCCCCATAAGAACACCGGGGACAATCCAGGTGAAAGGCTAGGGAGAGGGAAAAGTAGGAAAGATTAATATGAAATTAAGAAATTAAACAGGAGCCAGACCCCCCCCCCCCACCCCCAAAAAAGACAGACAACATTACAGGAGGGGGTGCTGGTGGTGTTTCTGTTTGGGTGGTAAGTGGCATGTAACTGTATAACCCGAGACAGCCATCTCCTTGGTGTCTCACAGTGAATGCGTACCTTTCTAAATAAAAGCCAGACCTGCAAACTCCTCAGAGTAAAAAAGGTGACAGTGTCGCGGGGGGTGGGGGGGCGTGCCCCCGGCTCGATTTTTTTGTGATTTTAATATGCAAATAATACATTTCTGAGCGTGACAAAGGCCATATTGCAGGTTAAACATCACTGTTGATAAATGGGTACATGAAGCACTCAAGATATGTATATCATAAAACAAATCTCCAAATGGTGTCTCTAAATGGTGTTAAAGACCAGTTTTGTGGTTTTTGGTGTTAGCATTAGCATATTAGCGTGCAATTTGGTGATGACGTCACGTTGGGGAGACGTGGAGGAGACTAGGCATAGATATCCATAGACATAATATAGATATCTATGGAGAAAAGCCTCAGATTAGTACTGGAACTATGGCGAATGACTGCAACTCACCAGGACGCTTCACCAACTCCACTCATTCTCCTCGGACCATCTAACTACATAAAACATTTACACAATTTCTACAGAATGAAACACTTTCTGTTATGTACGCCAGTGGTTCCCAAACCTGTCCTCAGGGACCACCTGTCCTGCATGTTTTAGATGTTTCCCTGCTCCAACACACCAGATTCAAATGCATGTTCGTTACCAAGCTTCTACAGAGCTAGATAACGACCCATTCATTTGAATCAGGTGTGTTGGAGCAGGGAAACATCTAAAACATGCAGGACAGGTGGTCCCTGAGGACAGGTTTGGGAACCACTGATGTACGCTATTGCAGCTTCGTCCCGAGATCTCTATAGACCATGCAGCTAATGTAATGCTCAACACTTGAACACAGGGGCTTATTACTTGAAAGAGGAACTAGAGATGGTACAATTTCTGGGGGAAATTGTAGGGCGTGCGTCGGTTGCAGATGGGTCCGTTTATTATGAAACAAGCCGAACCCCCTTTGAAACTAGCTATTCTAACAACGTTGTCACCAGCAGTATTTTTCAGATGGAATCGCGATTCAAACAGTACCATCTGCTAACTGAAAATATGCAGCCAAACACGTAAATAAGCTTGATATTTATTTTGGGCTAATTAATGGCTAATTCAAAAGAAGTTTGCTGGAAACGATCATTGTCAGTAAAAAAAGCCGACCCTTTGGTCTCAGTCTAGAGCCCTGCATGGAGAAGCTGCATTAAGATGTTACGAGCCACCTAGCCTAGCTGATGTTGCTAGCCAAACTTCACTGAATGTGCCGGAAATGAAAAACGTGGCATTGAAGACAGCGACGCACCACACAAGCTTGAGTTTAAATACATTATTTAATGTGATATTACTTACTGCACATGCAAGTCTCCAGTTTCAAGTGTAGATGGCAGGTTACGCAAGGGCAGTACTGCATGTAAAACTAGTCGCATTTGATAAATCAATATACTACATCTAGCCTGACAGATAATTTGGAATTGCGTACGTTTTGTTCCCTTTATATCTACGGACTAAATAGAATAAATAGGCTAATTTTGGGTAGTCTACTGCACTATGCACAGGACTCCTCTAACCCATGGATGCATCTTTCAAAGATGCAATCCCACCCCCCCCCAATGATCAATTAAGTAGTGAATCAATGCATGTGGCTCACATGGCAGTAAATAATACGGTAATTTGACCCAACGTGAAAACAGGCAGGGCAGCAGAAATCTGACCCAATGGCTCTCTATGTCTCTATGTGCTGTAGTTCAATTTTTTCGATCGGAAAGTTGTGAGGAGCAGTAGAGCTAGGGAGGGCTCAGAGACCGTCTCAACCCGGCACTTCATATGCATATTATAACAACAACGCTAGTTTAGCTATGCTTATTTCCTGATATATATATATATATATACAGTGTTTCCCCTAGGATTGTTTTTAGCAGTGGGGGCAGGTCAGGTCTAACACCCCCCCCCCCGGCCAAAACAAAGTGCTAAACCTATATTTCGGAGCAGCTTAATGTAATAGTCTAATAACTAATGTAATATTGCACATATTTTCGTCCTATTTCCCCTAAATAAATACAATTAGCATACTTAGACACCTTACAGTATGTTCTAAATGGCATAAATGCTGCCAATTAATAATTGACGTAACAACTTATTGTAAATGCAGTGGCCTAGCCTACAGATTAAGGTAGGCCACTCGGAAGCATGTACACTGTCTGCTTCATTTGATCTTGATAGGCTAAGCATTCTGTAGCAAGTAATAACAATATACCCACTATTTATTCATTAAAACTAGGCTACTTAAGCATAAAAATGCACCTAAAATACAAACGTGAGCAAGGGCACCAATCGCTATCGAATCAACAGACGTGCAATTTCGTTAGCAGGGGAAGAATACAAACAACGAAAATCACCAGTTAACTTAATTTAAATTTGCAAGAACTATAGACTAATACAATAACAGGCTTAAATGAACTGACAACATAAATTATACGACTTTCAGTTCTCAAGGATGCACACGCTTAATCTCAACTGCGCTGTGAAGCCCGTCTGTGCTCTTCTCCGACATGCGCTCTAACAATCACGGCTGATAGACGGCCTAACATTTTGTACAGCTCTAATTCTGATACCGTGGCTGCAGAAATGTAACCGTGGCGGGCCGCCACGGTAAAATCAACATAGGGGAAACACTGTATATATATATCAGAGGAGGCTCTTCCATTTAGGAAACGGAGGAAGGACCTCCCCAAACTTTTAGAGAATTTTTTTTTTTTATTGAACTGATTAAACTCCTTTAAAAATGCAAAATGATATCAGTTTTTAATACTATGCATATTACAATTCATTTCCATGAGTTAAAACATTTGCACCCCCTATCGTAACCAGAAATTATTGCACGGAGAGCCGTCCTCCCTTTTGCCCCTATTGAGATCAATGGATTCGGTCTCTGCATTCTGGCGGCCCGTTGGGCTCATTCACTTACATTGCCCAGGGGAGGAAAGACCTCCCTAGCGTCCATGGGCGGAAATCCCGGGGGGGACAGGGGGGACACGACCCCCCCAATCCTGGGAAGAATATGATTTGTCCCCCCCAATAAATCACTGTAAACTTAACTATGTAATTTCAATATCATTAATAATATGTGATTAAAGCGCTTTGCGGATTATGGACACAATGGCGCTTTTTAAAGTTTAAAAAGATTGCGAACCCCGCCCTTGGTCCCACAATGGTTTGATCCACAGCCCCAGCCCTCAGCAGTGATACAGGTGCGTGTGTGAAAATTGGACAGTATCTGTTTGTGTCGTTGGTGGCTGATGTCCAGTAAGTAGTTGTGAGAAAGGTTTGGTTTGACAATTTATTTCTAGCACTCAGTACAATAAAACATTAATATCTGTCACAATTTTCCCTGCATTGATCACTATGTTAGCTAGCCAGCTAACTAATATCACAAGCTTTTTGAATTAGAGTCAGAGAGAAGTTAGCAATGCAGTAGTTGTGTTCCTTATCTGACAAGATGACATGAGTGTCTACCATCTGAAATGCACGTAGCTAACGTGAAATGAATCCAGTTAATCGCATCATAGCGATTTCACTATGTTGGCAGGGTTCACACACACTAAGCTAACTTACTAACATTTGCATAGCTAGCAAACAAACCGATGGAGCAAACATTAGCACTTGTTCCATTTGGTGTTGTCAAAAGATGGAAACTTTGCTAATGCAATTTAATCCAAGATCAGCACGGATATTGTTGTTCTTCGAAATCCATTTGTCATGGTTAGCGATCCTGAACAGAACTATACTATATTCTACCATTTTCATAATTATCTTAAATGGTCTCATTGCAAAAGCTAAATAGTCTCTAGGGACTTCGAAGCAACTGTGTGCCGATCTGGAGTAAACTGGCGGTAGCAAAGATGATGGCAAATGCCACACAAACGGAATTAGGGCTCTGCAAATTCAGCTATTCTGCGAAGCCAGCCTATATAAAACAAAACGTGAATTATATTAATATGGTTGCAGTTTGCGTTGTGTAAAGGGTGAACTCATACAGCTGTCAATCCTTGTCAATGCAATCCGTTTCACCTTTCCTAACTGTTTAGCTACCTGGTAGATCGAAGCCTATTCGAATAATGGTAATAAATGATAGAAGCCTATCCATCTCCTACTGTAAATAACTTGCACATTGTGTGTGCGGCCAGCATGGTAGAAAAATTGCAGAAAAAATAAAGACGGACATCAGAGCATTTCAGGACACCAAAACGCAAAGAAAGAACCCTAGTGGCCTAATCTCAAAGACTAGTTGATAAAATGTTCATAAAAATGATGTGAAATGTGCTAATTGAATGTTTCATAATGATGCCATTAGGCAGAGGAGGCACCAGATGACAAACAGACAATAGAGCTGCAGGTAGGCAGCAACAGACTGGCAGAGACAGGGGGTCTCAGGTAAGTTTGTTGAGTCTCTTGTTTGGCAACACGACGGGTTCTCTTCTTTAGACTTAATTGGGACATAATTGGGACATAATTGGACAATGCCATGGATACCCCCACTCTCTAACTGGTGACTGAACCACGATTAGTTTGAGGCAATGGTATTGTTGTTGTGATTAATTGTGTAGTATTGGGTACTGGTAGTTAGGAGGATGGCAAACACCTTATGTCTTTTCTAGGAGACACTGAGTCAGTGAGGGTGGTAAAAGGGAAAGAGCCAGGGAGAGACTTCAGATGACAGTGTGGCAGGACTGGGGGTCAACCTTTTCGCCAGCAGGAAACAGTGGCACTTACTGTCTCGTCACCTCAGTGGTGGCACAGAACCATATCAGCCACTTCAAGAGAAATGGTTTCGCAATTTTTCCCCGACTTTATGATGGTTCAATTGAGATTATTTTAGAGGAGACTGCACCACGCCCATTGTAATTACAAAACTGCACTCAGTTTACAGTATATACTGGCCTTTCTTGGTATTGCTGGTTGTAAATACTGTACACCTGCATTCATACTTGACTGATAAGAAACACTACTTATAACTACATTTGAACAAGTTGAGACAACCCTTCAGTTACTAACTATAAATTATCCAGGAGTATTAATTATGGTTCCTCAATATAAATTTAACATATTACAATGTAGGCTGTGTTACAGCAACCATTTTGGTGTCCCCTTCAGAAATTGCTCTTGAGAAAATGTCATATAATTGTCCCCCCCAAAGTTGATAACAGATTTTCGCCACTGCTAGCGTCTGAGTCTGCGCCAACATCGCTTAACCAATAACAACGGATTTGGCGTTGGAGGGAGGGGGGAAATAGGCCCAATGATAGGCCCAGATTTTTTTTTTTAGTTTTTCAAATCAAGAGTAGGCCTGATTTGACCAAATGGGCTTTGCATCCTTTGCAGACATGCTTTCCACCAGCTTTCAAAGTGCAATGGTACCACACTGGTGGCTTTGTATCAATTTTATCCCTGCCTGCTATTTTGTGGTAGCCTGGCTATGCCGTCCTACGCACTTCCGCTCAATTTAGATTTTGCTTCTGTACTTGGTCTGGCCATTCAGTATGTAAGTCAGATTTTGCAGGTACATTTTTAACCGTCCAATCAGCGAACAGAGGGAGTGGCTGAGAAAGATGACGTTGATGTTGTGCGCTGGTTTGTGTTGTAGTTCCGAAATGGCGGCGGAGAAAGATGCGAGCGAAGACATTCGGTCCGTTGTGGCAACGCTGCCGAATATCCAACAGCTAAAGCCGGAGCAAAAACAAGTTTGGCTGAGTTTTGTTGGTGGCCATGATGTTGTGGCCCCTCCTCCCCACGGGGTTCGGGAAAAGTTTGATTTTCCAGCTACGGCAGCTAGCTCTGTTACAGTAGTGGTGAAGGAATTGGCTAAGGCGAACGCTAGCAATTGGTTAAGGCAGATCAGAGTGGCTCTGGGCAGATCCAATAGTTTTAAACTTCAACAGAGTACCCGTCTACAAGGAAGTCAACGCTTGTCAATGGAGCGAGGCCAGACTCTCTGTACGAATGAAATGTACGAGAGTCTGGTTAGGACCAGGCTAATTTTGTGCTGTAGTTCACAAAAATACCCTGAAACAACTTGTATCTCACATACTTATGCCGCCAACAGAAAAATCAGGCCAATGGCAACCAAGCTCGCAGTCCTTCCTACCTCACTCAACCACCAGCCGCCACTGATATATATATTAGGGGTGTGAAATGATTAACAAAATGTATCAAATTAATCACAGGTTTCTGTGGATTAATCATGATGAATTACATATTACCGATTTTCCCAATTTTTGTCATTAGTGTGCGTCTTTGATTTTGCGGTATGCATGAGTCACCCGTTGCCACTCGCAAAACTTTGGTGAACCCCTCGTCTTCAACAATATAAATCAGTTTACAGCTTTTTGCAATACATTTGGCAACTGTGCTAGTCACCTTGTCACAGGCAGACTTGGAAAGGGCCTTAAGCTGTTCAGTGAGGGTGGTTTGGCGCATTCTATTCAACTCCCCTCGCCGACCAACGCATGACCAACGCATGCTTCGCGTTAACGCGTTATTTTTCACAGCCCTATATATTAGGGCTGTGAAAAATAACGCGTTAACGCGTTATGATTAAATAACAGGATTCATTCGTTATTTTTGTTTAACGTATTTAACGTAATATACCCACAATTCCACCCAATTTGCAACTTCTGGATGATAAGTTTGTGTTCCAAAAAAACTAAGATGGAACATCCAATAAAACCAAAGTGATATGCACACTCTGCGGGAAGACGTTATTGCTCTGGATAAGAGCGTCTGCTAAATGACTGAATGCTAAATGACTGAATGTTATCGTTTCACCAAAGCAATACCAGCCTAAAATAACCTATACCACCTCAACGCGAAGCATACGTTGGTCGGCGAGGGGAGTTGAATAGAATGCGCCAAACCACCCTCACTGAACTGGCCTCGCTCCATTGACAAGCGTTGACTTCCTTGTAGACGGGTACTCTGTTGAAGTTTAAAACTATTGGATCTGCCCAGAGCCACTCTGATCTACCATAACCAATTGCTAGCGTTCGCCTTAGCCAATTCCTTCACCACTACTGTAACAGAGCTAGCTGAATCCTGTAACTTAATCATAACGCGTTAACGCGTTATTTTTCACAGCCCTAATATATTATATATAATATAATATATATATATAATATATTAGGGCTGTGAAAAATAACGCGTTATGATTAAATTACAGGATTCATTCGTTATTTTTGTCCCCCCATGTTCAAGGATGACAGATTGATAAGCAGACATCGGTCAATTTTCGTATATAACACTATATATATATATATAGTGTTATATACGGACTGAAAATTGACCGATTCCTTATTAAACCAAGGTGCGCACCAAGTGGACAGCAACAAGGCAATGTGACAGTGACAAACGAGGGAACTAAAAATTCGGAGCATGAAACAACTGCAAATCGCAAATTTGTCTGTTCCAAATTACAAGTCTGTCGAAAATTTGACTGGTAAATGGTAAATGGTAAAGAATGAAACCCGCCCCCCATGTTCAAGGATGACAGATTGATAAGCAGACAGACATGCTATTTATGACTGTATGTAACCTTTTATACTTAAAAAAATAAAATACTTTGCAGTAAAAGTGGCTCCTATATTGACTTATTGTGGTTCATGTAAAAAGTTGTGAAGACCACTGGGCTATAATTTAAAAAAATTGTCTGAACCAAGAGAACCAAACTACAAGTGTGAACACGACAGTCAAACTCCACCAGTAATGCTGGTTTTTGTACCATTTCGTGTTGATGTAAATACAAAAGCCACAGTCCAATTTATTGTTCAGGGAGCAAACATTTGAGAGCAGGAAAAACGGGACAGCAAGCAGTGATCATAGCTTTTAGCTTAGAAGTTCCAAACTAACAGGCTACACTAGTCATTTTCTGCAATACTTTGACCGTGCCCTGTCAATAAATAAAGAACAATAAATGTTTTGCCAGGACAACTGGATCTATCAGACCCTTGAATGTTTATGAGACCATTTCATTAGCTCTTTATAGACCTACTGATCACAAACTATAGTTTGAGCATCCACTAATTTGCCTACATACATTGTAAATTTTCATTGGTGATTTTGTTGGCTAATGATTTCTTAGACCCATGTTTCAGTACATGCCTAAATGTTTTTATAAGTTTATCTGCTTTACAAAACATAATCTGTTTGTATTATTTGCAATCGTAAATTATTGTTGCCGCTCTAAAATAATGGGACATAAGAATTGCGCTTATACCATTGTCTACACACAAATGTATGTGCAACAAATGCAATTGGTATAATTAAATTATTGTTATAATTTTGCATATACATAGTTTATATATAAACTATACATATTAGGTATATTTAAACACAATGTCCGTGATGACCATAGCAGTGGTTTTAATCCTTTTCCTCGCTAAAAAAGATTTGGTTCAGATGCTCACCAAACGTGTTGGAATTCCACAATTGCACTTTATTGCACTAGTTGATGAAAGTACCTACTTCTGGGTGAACAGTGCAAGAAAAATATATTATCGCTGTCAAAGTTATCGCGTTATTAACGCGTTAACGCAATCTCACTTTACCGTGAGAAAAAAATATATAGTGCCGTTAACGCAGGTTTCTTTTTGACCCTGGGAATCACCTGTCGTCACATGACTTTGACTGCTGACGGTAGCTGAATAATGGAGAGAGGGCTTTTATATGGGAAGTTCCATTTCAAAAAGTTGTGAGACGGCTCGGTTGACAAAACTATGGCTGTGTGTACTGATTGTCATGATGAGTTTAGTTATCACTACTTCCAGCCTAAACTATCTCATGCAAGCAAAGCACACAGCTAGCAGCAACAACAGCGTTAGCGGTAGCAGCAGCAGCTTTCGCTCCGGAAATATATGGCAGACACTCGCAAAAGAAGTGAGCTGCTGACTGGGTTCAACAAAATAGAAACTGTATTGTTCAATATTAAGGTCAATCTGTGTTTGCTAAAGTATCTGAAGTATGTTTTAGTGAGATTTTAATATTATGGAGCAGGATATTGTAGTAGGCTTTGAGACATGAGACAACATATCTTAAATGTAGCCTACTAGGCTATGAGACATGTCTTAAATGTATTTTGTATTCCAGAAGTCTAATTGTGTGGATGATGTTTATTATAGGCCTACAGCAGTAGTTTGTGAGTGACTAAAACTCCCTCACAATTTAAGTTGTTCCATCTGAATTTGTTATATGGACATTATCATCCAGTTGGGCCGATTTTAAGTTTTTAAATAGGCCTAAACCCTTTAAATGTTTATTTTTTATCATTTATACGGGTAACATTTTAACAGATTAAATACATTGAATCATTTTGCGATTCATCATGATTAATCATATGAAAGAAAAAATGCGATTAATCGTGATTAATATTTTTATAGCTTGACAGCCCTAATTTATATACATTGCCCCAGTACCATTTGTCACATGACAATAGCATTTAGACTGCATTGCATTTCCAAAACATAGCTCAAACACTCACCTTAAGAAGTTTCAGAAATATCTGGTAGGTCTGCTGGGCCAGCTGAGGGGGAAAGCACAATAACACACAAGTTCAAATCTGAGTTAAACAACTGAACTGTATGCGTGATGTGAGAGACAATGTCAGAGAAAGATGAACAGAGGATAGAAACCACAATCTACTTCTCTGGTGGGGACAATGATGACAGCCAGAGGTCCATCTCCTCTCTGAAATTATGGAGAGAAAAGAAAGTGAAGTTCAGACATTTGTGTGTCAGGGACTGACTGACAGTAAAAACATCCCTCATGGAATCTACAACGGAATCTAGTAGCAATGTTTTTATTTGTATTTATTTTGTTTCCTATTCATTTCTTATTCTCTGTTTTAATATTATATTTTTAATGTTAACTTTTATATGATGCACCCCCCTTGTATTATTAGTTCAATGTTTTTATTCTATTGTATTTTTCTCTGTAAATCACATTGAATTTCTTCTATGTATGAATTGTGCTGTACAAATAAACTTGATTAATAAATTACACAACATGTCACTATTTCCAAACCACAGTTTGCAATGCCTGTGTACAGGATTGCCCATCACATTCAACTGATGAGGAGGGAGGATGCAATTCTGAAAAGCCTGTCCACCTAGGGCGGTATCAGTAGAACTATGTTTTTCAACATCCTCGCAAAGAAATCCAATTGGTCTTACATTTGCATGGAACAGGGTTCACTTCCATGTCTGGGTGTCCATGACTTGCTGTGTGTGTCCAGTTATACAATATTGCCACATGCAGGCCTTTATGTTATTTCCATAAAAAAATGAATGGGCGAGAAATTGTATCTGAAAAGTGCTAATTGATACTGCCCTTAACAGTATTTGTGAATGAAGTCTTGCCTTGATCTTTGGCTCCACTGACTGTAGTGCCTGGACCATTGGAATCCCATAGGCCAGAGTTTTACCTGGGGAATAATACAGAACTGTACACATGCCTTACTTTTGGTCTCTGTATTACCACCTTGTGTTTATCACACAAACACAGAAAAAACTGAATGACTGTGATGATCGCATGTGTTTTATTCCTAAAACGGCACATGTGATAGGAGCTGGTAAAAAGGTACACATGTGGGCAATCTATTAAATCGCGTTAACGGTACATGTCCACTACAGCGTTGTTTTAATGCTCTGCACCTCTTGCCTTCCCACAGTACACCACGCTCGGTGGCGTGTCCAACAGTTAATAAAGAGTTGTCGTTCTCTAAGGTCACTGTTGTAGTTCCTGTAAAATGGTACACTATCGACCATTATTGATATAAATAAAGGTGCTTCTGTCTCAATCAAAACACAGCTTTTACACACAATGTAAGAAATCAGTTAGGCTGACAGTAGATGAAGCATAATCTTATCTTTTTGCAAACCTCAACTAGAAAGAAATATTTATCTAACCTTTTATTATATTACTCAAAATCTCAGAAAATCAATGGCTAGATTATGGCTAGCCACTACACATTTACTGTATGGCTAGCGAGTGACTGCCAGCCAGCATTTCAACATTGAATGTCAATCGTGTGCCAAGTGAGCTAGCTAGACCAGGGTGTCTACAGGTATAAACAAGTTCAATTTAAGACTTTTTAAGACCTTTAAATACCACTTCTAAATGAAATTTAAGACCAAAATTACAACGGAAATACAAATCAAAAGTGGAAATGTTCAAAATGATGAACAGTATAGTAAAATTACAATAATCGGTTGAGTTTAAGAACATTGACTAAATGTGTGTAATTGCTCAGAGGTCAGATGGCATTGTTGGCTCTGGATTTCCTATAGTAACATCTAACGTTTTAGTGTTGACATCGTTGCTAGCGGTTGAAATGGTGGAGCAGAAACTAGCAATTTTGCAGACTGCTGGCGTGCCTTTACGTAGTCTCTGTTTTGTTTTGCTCTGCACGTGCGATTCCATCGCTCTGATCCCATTGTCCCAAATTTGAAATTCTTCCGACACGCAGTTCGCTTCAAAAGCATTTCCAGGCAAGAATGCTATCTCTCCACTTCAAATTTAAAAGAGTAAATTTACCCCCAAGAGTGATTTTGCTTGTTGAGTCTTTATATAGATCCATTCTCATGAGTTATGACCTATTTATAACCAAGAATACGCTTTCTTTTCAAGCCTTTGTTATTGAACTTTCATTTCCCCATATTTCTAAGTTGAGTGCCTATGAGCCATTGCTGTATTACCTGTATTGCCGAAGCTTTAAGTCATTAAAATCTGCGCAGTAGGCTACGCTCTGACCTAACCATAGACATTGCAGCGCATTGCCTACAAAAAAGATATTCGAAATGGCAGAACAGATGTCACTGCAAAAATGCAGGCAATGACACAAAAAAAATTAAGACCCATCCAATGTTAATTTAAGACAATGTAATACTTTTTAAGGCCTTGTTTTTAGGAAAAGTGATTTAAGACTTTAAGACTTTTTAAAGACCTGTGGCTACCTGTAGACCAGAGGTCTTCAACCCTGGTCCTCAGGGTCCCCCTGTCCTGCACGTTTTAGATGTTTCCCTGCTCCTACACACCTGATTCAAATGAATGGGTCGTTATCTAGTTGGGCAGAAGCCTGTTAACGACCATTCATTTGAATCAGGTGTGTTGGAGCAGGGAAACAGCTAAAACATGCAGGAAAGGGGGTGCCTGACGACCAGGGTTGAAGACCTTTGCTGTCGACAGCTAGCACAAATTCTGTTTACTGTAAGGTTGCTACTATTGCATATTACACAACTATTATAAGCCACTGCTATTAAACGTATCACTGCTGGTAGGACCATTGACAATGAAAATCTTAAGGACTTGTTTATACTGGAATACATATAAATTAAATTACTCAATCGACGATGAACCCAGAAGAAGAAAGTGCCCATAGACACGCTGATGTTCATGCCCACATAGATGGTCTTCCTGTGGAAGCCCTATCCCCGTTTCTCTCCTAACTGATTAAGTGGTACCAACATTCAAAGTATACATTCTTCAACTATTAAACTTCCAAAAAAACTGAAAAATTACCCTGACCTACTTGAGGACCAAAATACCAGCACCTGTCACATATGCTGACTGTAGCGCGTGTATGTAGGTGTCCTACCAGACCCCGTCTGAGAACGAACCACAGCATCTCGTCCACACATCAAGACAGGAATTGTCTGTTTCTGTACACTGCAGACACACACAGACAGACTGTTAGGGACTAACATTACATGAAAAAACAAACTGTTTTACAAATACAGGAAGAGTTTGTGATTGATATGCTGCTTGATTGTCGAAACAGGAAAGCAGTAGACAGCTGGCGACAAATTAGACCATGCTTCCGTTTTATTTTGTCACACCTCACCAGGTCATACATGTTAGGTTCAGGACTTTGTTGAGAGTTACCACCTGGGAAAACAACAATTAACCATCAGCTTGTTCACAGCAAAACACAGAAGACATTGTTTGGACCTAAGAGCTGTGACAAATGGTGATAGGAAAACAAATATACTGAAAATGTTGACTGGTTTGTGGTACTGACTAGGTGTGGATGCAGGTTCAGCTCAGAGAAGGAGTCACTGGTGAAGACATTCTCCTTAACTTGGGTGACAGTAGGTCTGGGGAGAGAAAAGGGGGGGGGGGGGGGGCAAAGGAAGGGTGTGGAATCCGGGAGAAAGATGGAATGAGAGGGATGGAAAATAGTGAAAGGGGGGTGAAAGAGGGAGAAAATTCGAATTATTTTGAGAAGAAGAATTGGAAAATTTCCAAGCACATAGACAATCTTGGTCAATGTTAGGTTACAGCATTGAAAGGGTTGAACTATTGTGGCGATTGACATCGTTAGGACGCCTAGGCCTGTCACGATAGTCAATTTATTGACTTATCGCACGGTATATGGAAATGAGCGCAATAATTTTTGGTGCTGCGATATATTGCAACTGATCATTTTTATTATAACTAATAAGGATTATATACATTTTTACATAAGAATGTCACCAACATTTTAGTCGATCCCGCTGCCTCAGTCATCTTGTCTGCTTTCTGTGTCGAAAGCGTAGGCTTTATTATGCTACATGTTGACGACAATATAGGCTAGGTGCCGAGTAGGGCTGCAACGATTCCTCGAGTAACACGAGTAACTCGATTACAAAAAATGATCGAGGCAAATTCCTCTGCCTCGAATCTTCTTTCAATTATTTTTAAAGATCACGTCAGATTCTTTCGCAATGATTCTTTTTTGTGTGGCACAACGCGCTTACGTCACCCACAAAGCGTTAGGAGACGCAAGGAGTTAGCGGTATTTTTGGGTCGTGATCATCTTTTTTTATTAAGAACGGCTCGCCCGGTATGCCGCATAGTCTTACTGTAGGCGGCAGCCACGTCTCGTTCGCGTCATAAGTAAATAATTTTGTTGGTACATTTTTCATCAAAAAGGTTGTGGAGGGCAGCTTTCAATAGATATGGGTATTCTGCATTCAGCCAGGCGGTACAATTTTTGGTGTGATTTGTGTAAAACTTTAATCTGAGTGAGACTCCGTCCCCTGGTACTAGACTACATTGTTTTGACGTTGGCCTCAGTCAGATTCGGGTCGCTCACTGGCAGCGTGTTCAGTGTTGTATTTCACTCCATTCTACACTAAAACGTCTACGGAGGACTGCTTACTGTAGATATGAACCTGCTAAAGATAGCCAGTCTGATATCTAAAGATAGATTTCTGAAAGCGAGCATGTTTCATTCGTCATGTGCCTGGCTGAGAAAGCGACCTCCGTTAGTCAGGCTAGTTTTGCCGGTTTCAAGCTATTTAAATGTCTCTGACAGTCAAAATCACTGTTTACAGGCACATGTCGAGGTGGTCCTTGGCCAAATGTGTATATTGACCAGTTAAGAGTTAAATACTCTTGCCAGAGCCTGGAATCTAACCAGTGTTTTGAGTGATTGTGCATGGGTTTCCATCAAGTCATCCGGATAGTTCACACTAAAGTACGCAGTAAAAATCACTGTTCGGATTTTCCCGCATCTGGTACATACATGGTCTTAGGGCTGGGCGATATGGGTAAAAAATTATCAATATAGATATTTATATTTACATTCGATAACGATAATTAAACGATAGACCACAGATCTGTAGTAGTAGCTAAATAAGTCTCTTCCTCAACTTTTTCCCTACACTCGGCATAAAGTTTAGGCAGAGCGGTGTGAGATAAATGTTTGCGGCCAGGGAGCACGTACCTGGTGACAAGTAACTTAAGCTTTTTAAAACCTAGATTTTTATCAATAGCCTACCCATCAATGCCTTGGCGCAAACTCAAACTTTCTGCATGTTCCAACAAGTGATTTTGCTTCAGGTGGTAAAAAAGGTTTCTTATATATTAGTATTATAATTGGACTAATACGCTGTTGTTATTGGTCAAAAGACATTCTAAGAAATCCGCAAAAGCGTTTGCAGACCTCTCCAGAGGTCCGCAAACGATTTACGGACCTAGCAAGCGGTTGCCTTGGAGATGTTGACAACATGGCGTCTGCTCCAGATTCGTCGTGTTTGATTTGGGATTTTCCTGCGTGTTGTTATTTTATATAAAAAAAAACAAATATGGACTTTGACAGATCTACCAACACCTTTGTAAGCAGAGATTTGTTAAAACCGAGACCGTAGGTCGAGGTCAACAAGAAGTCCACATTTGCAGTTTGTCGTATTACCAGACTTGGTAGCCAACTGTTTGTTTACAGTACTACACTAATTTGCACCGAACATTGCTCTGCTCTTTGTCAAATTTCAAAAGGCCAAACCACTTCCAAATAACTAAAGAAGACAAACACTTTTTATCAATAATTTCTTCATTGGAAGTTGCTCCCTCGCCATGGCTATCGCTGCCACTGTTTTGGGGGATAAGACTAATTTTCCACGGTTAACATTAGCTACTCCACTGGAGGTGCTCAGTATAGTCTAGTGAGCGTAAACTAACATTTCTCCGCCACTTCCTGCTGCATCACAGAAATTAAATGGACTGCTGTTCCTAATTATTCTCTATCGACATTATCGATATTATTGAAAACAAATTAATGTTACGATACCTTTATCGAGGGAAGTCTTTAATTCGATAGTTAATTTTAACGATTTATCGCCCAGCCCTACATGGTCTTCACAGTTAAATAATTTAAAATGCTGAGAATAAGAATAATGTTATTGTTGATTGTGTGAACTAACTGGGTTTGCCTTTGGGCTAAGAGAATAGAAGAACATTAGTTCTTTGCGTTGGGTTAGCACAGCAGCGGAAGTGGTGAGACCTGTATTCCAGTATTAAGCAAAATTACCTTTTATCCGATTACTCGATTAATCGATTGAATTTTCGGTAGAATACTCGATTACTAAAATATTTGATAACAACAGCCCTAGTGCTGAGCTAATCTTTTGCATCATCAAAATAATGAGGTCTGGTTTGGGCAGCTGCCGACCACTGCCCTACAATATAGCGTATGTAGTCATGGTCACTGTTTCATGTTGACGTGGAAATTGACACCATACTGTTGAATTGATTATGATTCGATGAAGATTGATTATGATTGGTGAAGATTATGATGATTGATTATTCTGATTAAAAAAGAACCTCTCAAATCACCCCTTTAGTATTGTTCAATATGAACGGAAACACTTTGTTGAACTGTTAACTGATTATTAATACCTGAAAGATAGAACATATTGAGCCGGGGTCAGGGGTTAAAGTGAAGAAAAAAAACTTGAGCCCAAACTATTTTGATTGTGAATGACAAGTCATGTTCCGCAATAAATGTGCACAAACGTATTTCTAAGTCGCAGACACGGTCAGTCATAGACAACGGTGTCAGCTGTACCAGTTGCTACCGGCAACATCCTGGTAAATTTGAGTGCACGGGCAGCGGCTCTATGACATGTTGAGCAAGCACTTTCTTACCGCTGCTGGCATATAGTAGCTTCCTGTAGCAAAACACGCAGAAACAAGCACCCGGCTCCCTTTCTTGCACCAACTGCCAAAAGGCTCGCCGTCTCTACCTTCTTCTATCCACACCCAGAGCCGTTTATTTTTGAGTAATTTATCTATGGGTAGGACATCAACCCCAGGCTTCATGAATTTGCGTTCCATGCTTTCACCAACAACGCTAACGTGACGTATGGATCTCATTCACACTGTGTTGCCAGGACCCGCCGTGCTCTGCTTCTGATAGGCTTGTAAAGTTAGTTATAGCTGCATTCCTCTCTTAACCCTTGTGTTATCTTCGGGTCATTGTGACCCACCGTCGTATTACGACAACTTTAGCACATACAAAAACTAAGTGAAGAATTTTCTTTTAACTGTTGGGCTGTCTCAGAACCCCCACATTGCAACGGTTAAAATAAACGTATTTGTATTCGTTTTTGTATTGGGTAAAATTGGGTAAACACAACGAAGGTTCGTTATGAACCTTCATGTGGGTCATGTGACCCGAAGGCAGCACAAGGGATATAATTGGTAGGGGAAATCAATTGACTCAAATATTAAACGGCATGCAAGTTCCCAATGTATTTTTTCTCATGGCCGCACGCTGGACGTCCGGCACAATGCCATAATACTTTTGTGTGTGATCTGTGTGGCAGTGGAGCGAGAGAGGGGGCTACCTGGAAACAGGCATCTTCCTTTGAAGGCAGAGGCGTTAGCTAGAATGCTAGAATGCTAATGATTTACAGTTTTGCCCTATGCCCGAAATCTTAAGCCACCTGTTGAAAGGCCAGCACTAGGCCCAAATTGGGATGATTTAAGACTGAGCATCATCTTTTGTAGGTAGCATGAGATGTCTTGACCAAGACGTAATATGATAAAAAAATAAAAACAAAAGTGTGACTTTGGAATGTCTGGCTATTTACCGTATACCGAATGAATGTTAATTCATACTGACTGACATGAACCAACGACACCGAGGATGAGGAATTCAATGATGTGGAACGGGAGCTTGGTGAACTAGCTTACCGGTAACTTGCTTGTTATGTTAATTTAGACTAGCCTCCCAAGTATGTTCTTTATGCTATTGTGTGAGATGAATGACTCAATGTTTCCCACACATTGACTAATTCGTGGTGGTGCGCCACAGAATCAACACCGGCCGCCACATATTGTGTTTCATTTAACATTTTTTTTAACACTATTTAGGTAAAAACAGCGTATTCGTTCAGCTGCATTTCCTTTCCCTGCTCTCCCTCCGTCTCTCTGTCACTCACGCGTCTTTCTCACATACACACACAGTCACTACGTCAGCACATGTTAGCAACGATGCATATATACGCCGTTCTAGTAAGACCGACAGCTCTATCAGCGAGCCTTCAGCAATAATGCCATAGCTAAAGGTCTAGAAAAGTTGAGGTTACCGCTAGGTACCTACGGACATGTCTTAATCGAAGGATCCCCTTCGTTCTTTTGGTGAGAAGTCTTAGGAGCTAGCTACTTGCCCGGCATCATGGAGCCGACCAGTTAAATACTTATTTAGCACTAGCGTCGCTACCTGCAGAAATTATTTGTTTGTATTATTTGCTGTTGTTAATTTTATGAATTATTTTGACCCCCCCCGGCCTGACACTAAACAACCCCCCCCCCCCCCCGCCACAAATAGATTTCTAATCTGTGGGAAACACTGTAACTGTTCATGTGTTACGTTAACATACCGGACAACTATTCAGCCTGTTGTTCTGTGTTCTATTGTGGAGTGGAATAACTTGCCTTTACAGATTAAATGTCTGTTGTTCTGTGTGCAATTGTGTAGTTGAATAACTTTTCTAAATAAATGTGACTTATAGTCCAGTGGGACTTATGTATGTTTTTTTCCCTCTTCATTTGACTTACACGATTTATACTCTGAAGCAACTTGTACTCCGGAAAATACGGTAGCTAATTTGATTCATTAGTATGTTTGTTGCAAGCAAAAACACTATTGTTATTGGGTGTGCTTTGCCTTCGGCAAGGGCACAACCATTGTTATCTCACATATATATTATTATTAAGGTGTGCTTGCCTACAATTTACCGGGCCAGCTTTTCCACACAGCAGGGCTATATCGCATTTTGCCTTGTTACTGACAATGATCGCTACCACTGACATTTTTATGAATTAGTGATTTTCCCCTAAATAAATGTCAATCTTATTTACGTTTTTGGGGGCATATTTTCAGTTAGCCTATGGTACTATTTGAATCGCGATTCCATCTGAGATAGCTACTGCTGGTAACTTCGTTGTTAAAATGAGCTTAAAAGGGGGTTCTTTATTAATGAATGAATGCAATATGAGTAGCTAAATGCCTGAAAATATCACGAGAAGGGCAAAACTTACAATGACGTTT
Organism: Hypomesus transpacificus; assembly: GCF_021917145.1. Classification (NCBI taxonomy): domain Eukaryota; kingdom Metazoa; phylum Chordata; class Actinopteri; order Osmeriformes; family Osmeridae; genus Hypomesus; species Hypomesus transpacificus. The sequence goes on from NC_061065.1 coordinate 14,836,309, forward strand.
AAGTCATAGAGATTAGGTCCATTTTTACACCGGTCTGCCAAATGTATTCGTTTTGATTCAAATACGAGGTTGCTGATCACCATTCCCTCTTGCAGGGGAAGTAACAACTTTGTTGCACGAGCATTCTTTGTTAGCTACAAACTTCTGCTGCGCGTCTAGCATATGGTCTAGATGGCTAATTGTTACTAAGTAAGTTGCTAAGTTGCAGGAGCATTCTTTGTGCATTGCGCGCTAACAGTGTCCGGTAGGCTTCTTCGCTATAAATGATGATGTCGCTATAAATAATGATGTAAACCGAGACCACTAAGCCCTTAAAGAAAATGTTAGGTCAAAGAAACAAAAGAAAGGTTTGAGGTTACTCTGAAAATTATTAATAAAATAGGCTAATGTAATAATAAAACTGCTAAATCCTTCTCTAACTAGGCTCCTCTATCTTGCATAATGAAACAAAACGTTTTTTAAGTAATCAATAAGCCTGTGCTTGCCCTCATTACTCAAATGATGCCGATAAGGGTGGTAAAATTACAAAATATGACACGAGTGTCTCAGAAATAATATAGAGCTATTTGTCTTCTAGGCCAACCAATGACAATATTGTGAATAAAAACAACACAGACACAGGCAGCAAATAAACAGGCAGATGTTAGCCTTGCATTGTTTGAAAAGCGGGAAGCCAGCTAGAGGCAGATGTTGGATCATATCACACCATGGAAAACCAAAGTCGTCCCCACGTCTGGATCATTGGCAGCTCGTTGGTATACTGGCTTGTGCGACTTGCGGAGGAGGTCGGACTGAACCCCGACCTTGCACTGGAGTGCCATATTGAATGGGTAGGGGTTAGGGGCATGAGGTGGGCAGACCTTGTGCCTAAGCTCCGTGAGAAGCGTGGCATGCTTCCCAGCCCGGACATAATGGTGCTCCACGTCGGGGGAAACGACCTCAGCCAAGTGACCAGGCTACACCTGACGAGGCGGATGAAGCGAGACCTGGGGGCCATCATGGAGATGTTCCCAAACACTCTGCTGGTGTTTTCGGATATCCTGGAACGCTGCGTCTGGAGGTATCAGAGGAGCACCAGCGCTTCTGGTATTGACAGGGCAAGACGTCGAGTCAACGCAGGGGTGTCTAGCTTCCTGGCTGACCGTGGGATGGGGAGCATTCAAGACCCCCAAATACAACACGGTTTCGTGTGGATGTACCAACCCGACGGTGTCCACCTCGATCACATTGGAAACAATGTGTTCTTGGGAAACATCCAAGACGGTCTCCGACGACTCCTGTGCTAGCCACAGCACACACAACAACGACTCTTTTAAGAGCCACCCAAAATGAAAAAAAATTAACAATTAGACTGTTCAAAGTGCCATTGTAATTTTACAACCATGGAGTCTTACAGGGTTGAATGGTACCATCTTTACATATTTGAAGTGTGTCATAAAAAGCGGCTTCACGTAGGCTACATTGTGAGCTCAGCTCACGGTGTCCTACTCTATATAGCGAGCAACTCCACATTCATACGTCTCTGAGCTTGCTTTAAAATAACAGAAAACATTAATATATTGACGTTGATACATTAAGATGCTTTTATGAATCAATATGTCCTACCACTTGAGAAACACTGTCCTACACATAGACAAATGCAATATTAGACGTCCCATAGCCTACAACCTCATGACCAGGTGCAACAGGCGCCTCGAGAGGATTAAGGAGTTGAAGAAGCAGATGCTGTGTGTTCCTCTTGTTGGGCAACCAACAAGTTGTTTATATCTGATTACAATTTACTAAGTTACCTACTGAGCGCTACATCTTCATGAGCTACATTTGGCCTCCTTCTCTTCCAACCAACTAGTATCACCTCTCCTCCATCTGAGTGATACATGTAATTCTTACAAAATTATTAAAAAATGATTATCAAGGGAACACAATGGTCAGAACTGCAGTCATACACTTAAATGCTTTTTAAAATATGTAAACACCAGGAAACTATGGGCAGCTGGGGCATTTCCCCAGAAATGGTATGCTCTTTAGTTCTGCATACTTCTTTTTATAAATTTTCCTCCCACTTTTTTCCGTCGCCTACTCCTTTCACACCGTTCAAGCTAGAAACACCGTTCAAACTTCACTTGATTAAGTCTGAACTGCTTTAGTCTGCTATTACTTTTCTCACAGATAACTTTAAACGTTTTTAAGTTATTAAAGTTTAAAGTGCTTAAAAAATGAATGGGTTTCAATGGTTCAGAATTTTCAAGTCAAATTCAATTGTGACGTCATGCACTGACAGAACTGTTTCTCACCGAGTAAATTTTTTACACAGTTTAACACTTTCTTGCCTGAATATGCAGACTTTTTCAAATAATATACCTGAACTGTTTATACAATTTTGAAGACAAGATATAGGGCTTTCTAATGATGTAAATATTTATATGATTATGTTAGGCAAATGATCCTTTATCAAGACGATTTCACAGAGCCATTCTGACAAAAATCTTAGATAAACAAGATAGAGGACATGTATGAAATGTGCGTAATTTTGTCATGAATTCAGAACAGAAGACATATTTCAGATTGACTATTCTGTTATGACCACTGAAGTGATGAGTGGGATAACGTAATTCCAAGCTAGCGCGATGGCTCTTCATAACTAAAAACAGTTCTGCTTTTTCCACAATTGACCGAATTGGCCAAACAAGGTATGTACATTGAGCTTAAAGTGTACATAATCTAGCTCGATCATTTTTCTTTAAGCAAGTTTCACAGAAATCTGAAAGAATTGAGGCTCAACACTGTTATAGCTGACCGTCACGGAACAAGAGTCCGCAAATTTACATTTCCCCATTTCGGAGTCTGTTTCGTGACATGTGGAGGGCAACACATCACCTAACCGTGCATTTCGCAAAATACGTGACTCGCTGACCGAGCACGTCGTTGTTCATAATAGTTGTAGGGAGGAAAATGAATATATTCATGCATACTTTTTGGAGTCAAAGTCTTTTGACAAAGCGTGAACAAAATGTAATACCTCATAAAAATCAGGATTAAGACTTTTTAATACCTTTTAAGGGCCTTAATTTTCCCTAAATGGATTTATCAACTTTTAATACTTTTTAAGACCCCGCGGATGCCCTGATTTAGTCATTTAGCAGACGCTCTTATCCAGAGCTATCCTGTCCAGAGCATACTACGAACAAATGCTTCGTAACTGAAAAGTTTTTACTTTTAATTGACCGTTTTCAATTTGAAGCAGTAAATCTAATATACAGTAGGAATTCTCCCACGACATCCGCTCGCTCCACTTTGACAAACATGATTTTTCAGTCCACCGAGACAAATTTGCTCAGACAAGCAAATTTTCGAGCACTTTCAATACAAGATACAGGCCATGTTAGAGTTAATAAATATATACAGAATTGTGTGGGCAATGTAGAACAGCAGACAGATTTGAAATATGATCTTTTGTTTTAAAGTTATGGCCATTCTAGTGACGAGTGTTTACAAAGCTAGCTACGACTGTCATCATAGCTGCCATAGAACGGCGAAACTAGCTATGTCTATCATTTCTTCAGCTGCCGTAGGAAGTACGTCCTCTGTTGTGCTTTCTTGGTGAGGGAGCTGATGTTCAGTTCCCAATCGCGGAAGGACTCAGTTTTAACTGGGCTTGCACAGGGTAATGGGGGTGACTTCCTAAGAGCATTGAGCTCTAACATAACGCTTTAACAATTATGAAATTAAATAAGATACCCTTTTTAGTTCACAATTTGTTCTCCTTTTGTCAACCGTAAGAAGATATTGCAATGCACAACACTTTTTTCACGTTCATCCTGCTGACATACTTTTGTCTGCTATGATATTGATAACTGGTAAGCACTATACTCTTCATCACTATATTTGCTCATTTTTCTAACTTCAAACTTTTTTCTGTTTCTCAGTCTTTCATTCTTTAATACTATTAACCCTTTTAATTGTATGAAAATAAATAAGATACTCTTTCCATCACTGTTTTTCCTAAATTTTCAACAGTAAGAAAATATCGCAATGCATAACAATGACAGATGTACTTTTAACACTGTCTCACCATTTTGGTTTCAAAGCAACACGTTTTTTGCACCTTTATACTGCTGACATACTTTAGTCTGCTATGATATCGATAACTGTTATGCAATATACATCTTAATCACTATATTTGTCCATTTTTCTTACTCCAAACTTCTTTCTGTTACTCAGTCGTTAATTCTTTAATACTTTTAATGCTTAAACATAGTCATTAATATACTGTTTTCATAACTCTTTTTTTCTCCTTTTTCAACAGTAAGAAATTTTGCAATGCATAACAATGACAGACATACTGTTAACACTTTTTCACCATTTTGTTTATAAAGCACATACCTCTTTTACAAACTTTTAAAATCCTTCACTATTCATCTTTTCAACTGTTCGCAGCAAACACACATTTTCTTCAGGAAATGTACCTTTCTAGTTATCAATGTACTTTGGTGCCACAAAGAGGGCTTTTGTTGAGGTCGGGGGCGTTACCTATAGAAAAGACTATTTGGATCGGCACATCACCACCGGAAGAGCATTATAGTCCAATAGCAGATCATATGTTATTTTTATTATTATTATCTAACTTAATTTAGTGTACGCCCAAATTATTTTCAAACAATTTCATATACAGGTGTCTTGGTAATGGACTCTTTTGAGCATACTATTGTGCTAGAGCACATCATCATTGGTGGCTTTAACTGCCTCTAATGGCTTGAAAAACATTATTTTAAGAAGTTAAAGGTAACACACCTAACCCTTAAGATAAATGTCACTTTTTATCTATACATACATTTCATCGTAACATTATTGAGTATAAATGTTTTCAAAGTTATAAGGTACTTTTTTTTCCCTTTCCCCAATGTCTAGATTGACCTTGGGGGTGGGATGTGTGCTTGCCTATGTGTGTATCACATGTAACTTTTAAATTTTAATTATAGCTTATGTTCACATTGCCCAGCTAGATGTTACAAATAAAGTAAACCTGTTACTGTATATTGTTAGTATTATTATTATTATAGTTCCGTTGCTGTATATTGTTACTGTTATAGTTTTTATTACTAGTTGGAGACAACGGGGGACTGGCTGTTTTCATCCTTATTCGTATAAGTATAACCTACTTTAGAGTTCTTTCCCCTGGAACAGATTTCATGTTCCAACTGAGGGGGGCTGTCGTTGTTTTGGTGTGTGGGGCTGCATCAAATACCCTTTTTGCTCTGTTAAATTGCTGCACTAGTCCACACTTGACCGGTGGGGATCTCATTCTATTTTGACTGTAACTGTTAGCTGCTCCTGGCATTCTCTAATCCCTGCTCTCCTCTCTGTCCCCCCCCCACACATTCCCTGTGGTGTGGGGGGTTTGAGCTGTCAGGACCTGCTTGGTCGTCGGTCTGCCAACGCTGAACCAGGTCGTCACCCGGAATCCAGTCTCCATGACGGCCAACAGCGAGTTTCCCGGTCCCATCCAACGTCTATAAAGCCGAACAATGGATTTTGGTGTTTCAAAACCCATTGACACTGTATGACTATGTTTAGCTTGTGTTCTGCTCCTCTCTCTTACCAACCGTCTCTGGAGGAGGGGATCCCTCTCTGAATTGCTCCTCCCAAGGTTTCTTCCATTTTTTCTCCCGGTGGGAGTTTTTCTGGGAGGTTTTCCTTGTCTTCCTTGAGGGTTTAGGTTGGTTGAGGGGCAGTTCTATGGGCGCATGTGAAGCCCTCTGTGACATGCTTGCGTGTAAAAAGGGCTATACAAATAAATTTGATTTGATTTGATTTGATTGACCAGAGGATTAATTACAGATCTCGTCAAATAATTGATGAGATGCTTGAGATTTTATCTCATAAAATGGAGGAGCTTATTCTGATAAGATCATCACAGGCAATTGATTGGCCTGGAAATAGACAAAAGCACAGATATGTCCGTGTCCAGGCAGCTCGATCTGCATATCAGGTATACATTTATTTTCTTTGTCAGAATTACATACATCTTGGTCCCTGTTGAAGAACTGTGGCTACTAAATGCTTTTCTCACAGATACATGGATAAAGAGGGAAAAGCATTTAATCCATTTCAGGATCTTGTAGGGATGTAACGATATTGACGATATTGTGCTATCGCGGTGGTAAACGTGTCTCGATATCGTCGTGGTTGGGTTACAATATTAAAAAGACAGGTGTCCGTCAAACACTGGGCTAATCCGCGTGGTGACCTAGTACTCACAGCGCAATACGGATCCGTAATGCCCTCAGACAAACGGGGGGGTTTAAAAATGATTCCTTCGTTAATAATTTGTTACACAGAACTTTATTATATTAAATATTCATCCAACATTATTCACACCTTCACAAAATCAACCACAAACAAATAATTTCTGCATGTGCAAGTAGCAACGCTAGTGCTAAATAACTATTTAATTGGTCGGCTCCATGACGCCAGGTAAGTGGCTAGCTCCTGAGACTTCTCACCAAAAGAACAAAGGGGAACCTTCGATTAAGACATGTTCGCACTAGGTACCTAGCGAAAAGTAGCCTGAACTTTCCTAGATATTAAGCTAATGCTGAATGCTCGCTGATATAGCTGTCTGTCTTACTAGAACGGCGAATGTATGCATCGTTGCTAACGTGTGCTGACGTTGTGACTATGTATGTGAGAAAGACGCGTAGCTAAGTGACAGAGAGAAGGAGGGAGAGCAGGGAAAGGAAATGCAGCTGAAAGAATTCGCTTCATGTTTAACCTAAATAGTGTTTACGAAACGCAATGTGTGGCTGCCAGTGTTAGTCTGCACCGCCACAAATTAGTCTGTGTGGGAAACACTGAAAAGTATACCGCGGTTGAAACGGTATAGCCAAATCTCTCCCGGTAGACACATTTCTACCATTGCTCGGTATATACCGTCATACCGCCCAGCCCTAATTGAGATCACAATTAATTATCACGATTATTTGTAGATTTTAACCTAATCAAATACGATTGTCACAATGCATTGTACCTGCAGAATGGATGTGAATAAAAATATACAATAAATAAAAAATGAACGATCTCCGTCCACACTAGCGTTTTCATATCGTTTTCCAAATGTTTGCCGTCCATACTAACACGGGTACATGACAATCGTTGTCATGGTTGCGCCACTCCTGCCCCTCCCTCCCGCCACGGTGCCCTGTCTACATACTCCTCTGGGAATACTATTCGGTGTTTGAAAATTGTCCCACCAGCTAGCTGTTCAGCCAGGTTTCACCCAGAATCGCCGCTCTGTGTTTGGTTTAAACCGTCTTCTCTGCCTTGTATCGTTCAGGCACAACGAGTACAACACTCGCCTTCTGCGTAAGAGTAACGCATAGGCTATCTATTAAGTGATAATACTTGTACCTGAAGTACAGTAACTCAACTGGTAAATAAATTATAAAGATGGAGCAGCACATTTCTCTCACCTTTCATGTTCATCTTGACATTATAGCTAGAGTGAAAGCTACCCCCAATGCCATAGCAACTGAATATCATCGTATCTGAAAAGCTCTGTGGACCCCGTCCACACTACTACGCGAACCCGGCGTTTTCAAATGTCTCCGGCTAGGAGAGCGTATTCGAAGGCTCAGTTTTCAGTGTCCGAATACGCCGTATTAGTGTGAACGTGAGGTGCAAACACAGACATATGTAAGCGTTTTTAAATATACTCGGGCTAGTGTGGACGGGGCCTCTGTCCTCTGTAACCGTCTACATCTAGAAACTAAGCTGCGTGGTGCAGGGAACATCTTGTGATCAGACATTAGGTGTATTCGACTCCATGCAGCGCCGTAGCCGGCTGCAGCCTACAGATTGGAGAAAGAGTTTATCAATAAAATGACACATTTCCGACTTTACAGAGCCGTTTATAACTCCTCCCCGACTGCAAGCGGCAAATCTCGCTGGTCGTTTCATGCAGCCACAGCCGATGTCGAACGAACCTATTGGTTTACGGAGCGCTAGATTGGCTTTGCAAAAAATAACTTTGATACGGAGCGTTCTATTAACGGAATGACGCATTTAAAATATCGCTCGATCGCGTGAATTTGATCGTGGGAAGCCGTGATCGTGATTAAAATTTGATTAATCGTGCAGCCTTAGTTGAACATGAAAATGAGAATATCCGTGGTAAATCATTGTTTTCCCATTGGAACAGTGCTACAAGAAGGCTAAGCCTGACAGTTAGCCTGCCCCGGACCAGACTAGTTTCGCAGCCTAAGTTGCCATAGTAACCGAGTTCGACCTACGTTGAGCTAGCATTATGGAACCGAATGAACTAGAAATGAGTCCGACTAACTGACTTATTCGGTATGGCTTATTCGGTAAACTCACTTTATGGAACAGGCCTCAGGAGAGTAGGTCAAGTGCCCAAATGTCTGGTTTTCAATATTTGGACATTTGCCTATAGCTGTGTGCATTAATTAAATAATTACTATTTCACAAAGAACTTGTACTTGTATCATGCAGTTTGTGTTCATTTGTTTTAGGATGGTTACTGAATTGACTGAATATTTCACAGCCCCACCTAGAATAATTTTCACAAGCCGCCACTGGGTACTGTGTGTGTGTGCGTGCCTGCGTAGGTGCGTGCGTGTGTATATACCGGTCAACATCAAGGATTTCTGGGTTGTTTTTGAACAATGATGAAGTCTTGATATGGGTCTTATTGTCTGTCTGGTCAATCTTTCCCTGTTTGTAAGATTGTTCCTGGTGGTCGAATCCTAAGGGGAACTTTCTTTTCTTGGCCTTTTTCTGGAATTAAGACAAAAGGTACATAACTTCAGATCAAACATTGGTGAAGACATCGACAAATCCTGCTCAGGATTTTTTACTTTCTGAGCAGTAAACATTACTGCTACGTCAGAATCTGTGCCACTTTGCCTGGACCTACCTCTGAATTTGAGAAGGCTACGTTTAATTGACAGAAACTGAATTTGAAAGCGGATCCGGAGTCTAATTTGAACTTCCAGCTATACATTTGAAATAACTTCAATACGGGTTAAACCCAATCCGAATCATTACATGAATTATTTCTGTTAAATAACATTTGTATAGAGAAACAATGGATTTTTTATAAAGATTCTGACTTAACATAATAGCTGAGGAAGAATAGCCTAATTCACTTGTCCCCCACCTTGAAATCTTTCACGTTGGCTGGTGCACCTTTGCTTTTCTTTGTTAAAACGTCCTCAGACATGACTGGCGGTAGGCAGTATTTCTAAAATAATTTAAAACAACTAAGGTTAGCAACAGTTAGCAAGCAAGTCGACGATACACACCATGTGTGTAAAAATGTAGCGTTAGCTATCCAGTGACGTTAGACACTAACGTAAAACCTCGAAGACCTCGAAAGTTTTTTAAGTCGGTAAATGTGTTGTCTGGGTGCAGATGTTTTTATTACCAGTCTGCTGTGAAACTATGAAACGCTCAGGGAAAGAAACTAATGCACATTGGTTCGAATATTCTGTCAGCGTTGACTGACGAGGTATAACGTGGTCCCGGTTATTGCCGGATAGAAAATCAGGAAATGACGTACTCGAATGAAGAGAGTTTGTGTAACTTCGGCTCTTTGTCAGGAAATGACGTTCCCAAATGAAGAGAGTTCGTGTAACTTCGGCTCTTTAAATCGATTTTCATTGGTTTGAGCCATAGAGTTAATACGTGCGTTCGACATGGACTGCGGCTGCATGAAACGACCGGCGAGAGTAGCCGCTTGCAGTCGGGGAGGAGTTGAAAACGGCTCTGGAAAGTCGGACATTCCAGCTTCTCGTGGTTTGCTGCGTTGATGTCAGTCATGGCCGATCAAGCGCTGTTTGCTTACTTGACTTTATTTATAATTTAACTTAGTCTTTCCGTTAGTGAAGAGGCTGACTAAAACCCTTTCTTCAACACATTTTTAATTCAATTAAACTTTTTTGAGCGTTGACGAAACTGAAAGTGTCCGAAAATTCCAAAACATGCGTCAAAGTTGTCGTGTGTGAGTCTGGCCAATCATGAAATAGCTGTGTTGTCACTTGAACCTGTGCAGTTGCTCTTGAGAAAATGCGCTCGGCTACACAACCGGCAGTTCTCGAATCAATCTCACGGTACTTTGATGGCGACGTCACAGTGACGTGTCCTCGGCGCCGTCTCAAGTCGGACAAAAAGTCTAACCAGAATGCACTTTTTCAAGTCAGCCGCCTGCAGCCGGCTGCGGCGCCGCATGAAGTCGGGTCATGTCGAACGCACCTAATATAACTAGAGTAAGCTACTTTTGTCTTCCAAGATGGCGTCCCCATTCATTTCTATGAAAAGTGCTCAGTAGCGCAGTGAGGCAAGCGAGAGCGCGAGACTGGACGCGGCCATCTTTCCACTTCCGTGTCTTCCTGTCTAGCTTTAAACAGTGGCTCTTTTTTCCCTAGCTCCGAGAGCTCATGTACATCGGCTATCGGCCAATGTGAACTTTTGTGCTCGTGCCCTCTTAGTATCCGCGAGCACATTTGCAGGCAACTTTCATTGGCTAAGCAAATAAATGGGTTGCTAGTTTACCCATTTCGGATTGGTTTCAAACTTAGCAAAAATCGGGAAAGGTTATTCTATGAAAAAGCTAGTAGTATGAGCCAGGTTCGAGAATCAAACAAAAATTATTGGGGGAGATAGTTTTGTAAATGTCGAATGGAGTTAATAGAATAAAAACGACCGGAAGAGTCGGAAACCTAACCGTACATGCAATACCACCTACATCCACCGGGGCCATTGCTTCAAGCCGAGGGGCGAGGGGTGGGGGCTTGGTTTGAGCGTTTCCATGGCATTCACAAATATACAACCGCGCAAATTGCAATTTATCTGAAATGTTGTATCACCCGATGCATGACTCTCTGGATTGGCACCCCCCCGCGGGAGCGTGCGAATCAAAAGAGTGAAGGATTTCGTCTTGATATTGCAACCAAACGGAGGGGAAACAGAAGTCTCACATTATACCTTCTTTGTTATAGAATTCAAGATAAGAATGTCGGTTATCTGTGTAAATATCAGATGCTATTTTCAACACAAAATCCTTCAAATTCGTCATTCAAACCGTATGGTAACGAACGCGAACCAACATTCTTGCTCCACGACATTGCATTCTGAGGAAATATACTATAAGTATGATTACCAAAGGAAATGTATTTTGTGTAGCATGTTCAATATATTTCACATGGCTCTTCATGCTAATGTATAGGTTGAAAGGCATACGATTTTAATGCAGTTAGCCTGCGCATTGGGTGGGTTACTCAGACAGGTCGAAAACGAACCCTAACCCTAACCCTAACAGCAACCCTAACCCTAACCGTAACCCCCTCTATTGTCTGATATGTATATCCCAGCATCAAATGATTCTTACTGTACACTGACGGTACTAGTATGAGTAACCACAGTATGTTTCAGGCATGTGCATTTTTATTAGGTTTCAGGCATGTCACACTTTCCTAGTGAGTGTTAGCAGGGGGTGCATTGAGCCTGTCGTGAGATGCACCCCCCTCTATTGTGTGTTTTGCATATCCCAGCATCAAATGATTCTTACTGTACACTGAGGGCACTAGTATGAGTAACCACAGTACGTTTCAGGCATGTAACACTTTCCTAGTCGGTGTTAGCATGGGGTGCATTGCACTTGCATCAAATGGAAAACAAGGCCTGCCATGAAATGCTCTCCCCCCTTATACGTTTCTTCCCTTCTACTCCAGCATTATGTACATTTAATAGCATCAATTTAATACCAATACATGTGTATGTATAGGGTGGACAGGTCTGAAATCAGAATAGTGGAATAGAACAATAGGTGTGGGATTATTAAGGTTCCTCCGTTAGGAGAAACCTATTGTAATTGTTAGTTTTATTATTAGGGTTCCTTTGTCAGGATTTCAGGCATGTCACACTTTCCTAGTCAGTGTTAGCAGGGGGTGCATTAAGCCTGTCGTGAGATGCACCACCCTCTATTGTCTGTTCTGCATATCCCAGCATCAAATGATTCTTACTGTACATTGAGGGCACTATTATGAGGAACCACAGTACGTTTCAGGCATGTCACACATTCCTAGTCAGAGTTAGCTGGGGGTGCATTTGATGACAAGAAGGAATACAACGAGCCTGTCGTGAGATGCAACCCCCTTTATTGTCTGTTCTGTATATCCCAGCATCAAATGATTCTTACTGTACAATGAAGGCACTAGTATAAGTAACCACAGTAAGTTTCAGGCATGTGACACTTTTCTGGTCAGAGTTAGCGGGGGGTGCATTTCGTGACAAGAAGGAATACAACAAGCCTGTCGTAAAATGCACCCCCCTCTATTGTCTGTTCTGTATATCCCAGCATAAAATGATTCTTACTGTAAACTGAGGGCACTAGTATGAGTAACCACAGTAAGTTTCAGGCATGTCACACTTTCCTAGTCAGTGTTAGCAGGGGGTGCATTAAGCCTGTCGTGAGATGCACCACCCTCTATTGTCTGATATGTATATCGCAGAATCAAATAATTCTTACTGTACACTGAGGGCACTAGTATAAGTAACCACAGTAAGTTTCAGGCATGTAACACTTTCCTAGTCAGTGTTAGCAGGGGGATGCATTTCATGACAATAAGAAATACAACAAGCCTGTCGTGAGATGCACCCCCCTCTATGGTCTGATATATATATACCAGCATCAAATGATTCTTACTGTACACTGACGGCACTAGTATGAGTAACCACAGTATGTTTCAGGCATGTGCATTTTTATTAAGTTTCAGGCATGTCACACTTTCCTAGTCAGTGTTAGCAGGGGGTGCATTAAGCCTGTCGTGAGATGCACCCCCCTCTATTGTCTGTTCTGTATAACCCAGCATCAAAGGATTCTTACTGTACACTGAGGGCACTAGTATGAGTAACCACGGTATGTTTCAGGCATGTGACACTTTTCTGGTCAGAGTTAGCGGGGGGTGCATTTCGTGACAAGAAAAAATACAACAAGCCTGTCGTGAAATGCATCCCACCTCTATTGTCTGTTCTGTATATCCCGGCATCAAATGATTCTTACTGCACACTGAGGGGCACTAGTATGAGTAACCACAGTAAGTTTCAGGCATGTGACACTTTCCTAGTCAGAGTTAGCTGGGGGTGCATTTGATGACAAGAAGGAATACAACAAGCCTGTCGTGAGATGCACCCCCCTCTATTGTCTGTTCTGTATATCCCAGCATCAAATGATTCTTACTGTACACTGAGGGCACTAGTATAAGTAACCACAGTAAGTTTCAGGCATGTGACACTTTTCTGGTCAGAGTTAGCGGGGGGTGCATTTCGTGACAAGAAGGAATACAACAAGCCTGTCGTAAAATGCACCCCCCTCTATTGTCTGCTCTGTATATCCCAGCATAAAATGATTCTTACTGTAAACTGAGGGCACTAGTATGAGTAACCACAGTAAGTTTCAGGCATGTCACACTTTCCTAGTCAGTGTTAGCAGGTGGTGCATTAAGCCTGTCGTGAGATGCACCACCCTCTATTGTCTGTTCTGCATATCCCAGCATCAAATGATTCTTACTGTACACTGAGGGCACTATTATGAGTAACCACAGTACAATTCAGGCATGTAACACCTTCCTAGTCGGTGTTAGCATGGGGTGCATTGCACTTGCATCAAATGGAAAACAAGGCCTGCCATGAAATGCTCTCCCCCCTTATACGTTTCTTCCCTTCTACTCCAGCATTATGTACATTTAATAGCATCAATTTAATACCAATACATGTGTATGTATAGGGTGGACAGGTCTGAAATCAGAATAGTGGAATAGAACAATAGGTGTGGGATTATTAAGGTTCCTCCGTTAGGAGAAACATATTGTAATTGTTAGTTTTATTATTAGGGTTCCTTTGTCAGGATTTCAGGCATGTCACACTTTCCTAGTCAGTGTTAGCAGGGGGTGCATTAAGCCTGTCGTGAGATGCACCACCCTCTATTGTCTGTTCTGCATATCCCAGCATCAAATGATTCTTACTGTACATTGAGGGCACTATTATGAGGAACCACAGTACGTTTCAGGCATTTGACACTTTCCTAGTCAGAGTTAGCTGGGGGTGCATTTGATGACAAGAAGGAATACAACAAGCCTGTCATGAGATGCACCCCCCTCTATGGTCTGATATATATATACCAGCATCAAATGATTCTTACTGTACACTGAGGGCACTAGTATGAGTAAACACAGTAAGTTTCAGGCATGTCACACTTTCCTAGTCAGTGTTAGCAGGGGGTGCATTAAGCCTGTCGTGAGATGCACCACCCTCTATTGTCTGATATGTATATCGCAGCATCAAATAATTCTTACTGTACACTGAGGGCACTAGTATAAGTAACCACAGTAAGTTTCAGGCATGTAACACTTTCCTAGTCAGTGTTAGCAGGGGGATGCATTTCATGACAATAAGAAATACAACAAGCCTGTCGTGAGATGCACCCCCCTCTATGGTCTGATATATATATACCAGCATCAAATGATTCTTACTGTACACTGACGGCACTAGTATGAGTAACCACAGTATGTTTCAGGCATGTGCATTTTTATTAAGTTTCAGGCATGTCACACTTTCCTAGTCAGTGTTAGCAGGGGGTGCATTAAGCCTGTCGTGAGATGCACCCCCCTCTATTGACTGTTCTGTATAACCCAGCATCAAAGGATTCTTACTGTACACTGAGGGCACTAGTATGAGTAACCACGGTATGTTTCAGGCATGTGACACTTTTCTGGTCAGAGTTAGCGGGGGGTGCATTTCGTGACAAGAAAAACTACAACAAGCCTGTCGTGAAATGCATCCCACCTCTATTGTCTGTTCTGTATATCCCGGCATCAAATGATTCTTACTGTACACTGAGGGGCACTAGTATGAGTAACCACAGTAAGTTTCAGGCATGTGACACTTTCCTAGTCAGAGTTAGCTGGGGGTGCATTTGATGACAAGAAGGAATACAACAAGCCTGTCGTGAGATGCACCCCCCTCTATTGTCTGTTCTGTATATCCCAGCATCAAATGATTCTTACTGTACACTGAGGGCACTAGTATAAGTAACCACAGTAAGTTTCAGGCATGTGACACTTTTCTGGTCAGAGTTAGCGGGGGGTGCATTTCGTGACAAGAAGGAATACAACAAGCCTGTCGTAAAATGCACCCCCCTCTATTGTCTGTTCTGTATATCCCAGCATAAAATGATTCTTACTGTACACTGAGGGCACTATTATGAGTAACCACAGTACAATTCAGGCATGTAACACCTTCCTAGTCGGTGTTAGCATGGGGTGCATTGCACTTGCATCAAATGGAAAACAAGGCCTGCCATGAAATGCTCTCCCCCCTTATACGTTTCTTCCCTTCTACTCCAGCATTATGTACATTTAATAGCATCAATTTAATACCAATACATGTGTATGTATAGGGTGGACAGGTCTGAAATCAGAATAGTGGAATAGAACAATAGGTGTGGGATTATTAAGGTTCCTCCTATGTAATTGTTAGTTTTATTATTAGGGTTCCTCTGTCAGGATTTCAGGCATGTAACACTTTCCTAGTCAGTATTAGCAGGGGGTGCATTAAGCCTGTCGTGAGATGCACCCCCCTCTATTGTCTGTTCTGTATAACCCAGCATCAAAGGATTCTTACTGTACACTGAGGGCACTAGTATGAGTAACCACAGTATGTTTTAGGCATGTGACACTTTTCTGGTCAGAGTTAGCGGGGGGTGCATTTCGTGACAAGAAGAAATACAACAAGCTTGTCGTGAAATGCATCCCACCTCTATTGTCTGTTTTGTATATCCCAGCATCAAATGATTCTTACTGTACACTGAGGGGCACTAGTATGAGTAACCACAGTAAGTTTCAGGCATGTGACACTTTCCTAGTCAGAGTTAGCTGGGGGTGCATTTGATGACAAGAAGGAATACAACAAGCCTGTCGTGAGATGCACCCCCCCCTATTGTCTGTTCTGTATATCCCAGCATCAAATGATTCTTACTGTACACTTAGGGCACTAGTATAAGTAACCACTGTAAGTTTCAGGCATGTGACACTTTTCTGGTCAGTATTAGCAGGGGGTGCATTAAGCCTGTCGTGAGATGCACCCCCCTCTATTGTCTGTTCTGTATAACCCAGCATCAAAGGATTCTTACTGTACACTGAGGGCACTAGTATGAGTAACCACAGTATGTTTCAGGCATGTGACACTTTTCTGGTCAGAGTTAGCGGGGGGTGCATTTCGTGACAAGAAGAAATACAACAAGCCTGTCGTGAAATGCATCCCACCTCTATTGTCTGTTTTGTATAACCCAGCATCAAATGATTCTTACTGTACACTGAGGGGCACTAGTATGAGTAACCACAGTAAGTTTCAGGCATGTGACACTTTCCTAGTCAGAGTTAGCTGGGGGTGCATTTGATGACAAGAAGGAATACAACAAGCCTGTCGTGAGATGCACCCCCCTCTATTGTCTGTTCTGTATATCCCAGCATCAAATGATTCTTACTGTACACTGAGGGCACTAGTATAAGTAACCACTGTAAGTTTCAGGCATGTGACACTTTTCTGGTCAGTATTAGCAGGGGGTGCATTAAGCCTGTCGTGAGATGCACCCCCCTCTATTGTCTGTTCTGTATAACCCAGCATCAAAGGATTCTTACTGTACACTAAGGGCACTAGTATGAGTAACCACAGTATGTTTCAGGCATGTGACACTTTTCTGGTCAGAGTTAGCGGGGGGTGCATTTCGTGACAAGAAGAAATACAACAAGCCTGTCGTGAAATGCATCCCACCTCTATTGTCTGTTTTGTATATCCCAGCATCAAATGATTCTTACTGTACACTGAGGGGCACTAGTATGAGTAACCACAGTAAGTTTCAGGCATGTGACACTTTCCTAGTCAGAGTTAGCTGGGGGTGCATTTGATGACAAGAAGGAATACAACAAGCCTGTCGTGAGATGCACCCCCCTCTATTGTCTGTTCTGTATATCCCAGCATCAAATGATTCTTACTGTACACTGAGGGCACTAGTATAAGTAACCACTGTAAGTTTCAGGCATGTGACACTTTTCTGGTCAGAGTCAGCGGGGGGTGCATTTCGTGACAAGAAGGAATTCAACAAGCCTGTCGTAAAATGCACCCCCCTCTATTGTCTGTTCTGTATATCCCAGCATAAAATGATTCTTACTGTAAACTGAGGGCACTGGTATGAGTAACCACAGTAAGTTTCAGGCATGTGACACTTTCCTAGTCAGAGTTAGCTGGGGGTGCATTTGATGACAAGAAGGAATACAACAAGCCTGTTGTGAGATGCACCCCCCTCTATTGTCTGTTTTGTATATCCCAGCATCAAATGATTCTTACTGTACACTGAGGGGCACTAGTATGAGTAACCACAGTAAGTTTCAGGCATGTGACACTTTCCTAGTCAGAGTTAGCTGGGGGTGCATTTGATGACAAGAAGGAATACAACAAGCCTGTCGTGAGATGCACCCCCCTCTATTGTCTGTTCTGTATATCCCAGCATCAAATGATTCTTACTGTACACTGAGGGCACTAGTATAAGTAACCACTGTAAGTTTCAGGCATGTGACACTTTTCTGGTCAGAGTCAGCGGGGGGTGCATTTCGTGACAAGAAGGAATTCAACAAGCCTGTCGTAAAATGCACCCCCCTCTATTGTCTGTTCTGTATATCCCAGCATAAAATGATTCTTACTGTAAACTGAGGGCACTGGTATGAGTAACCACAGTAAGTTTCAGGCATGTGACACTTTCCTAGTCAGAGTTAGCTGGGGGTGCATTTGATGACAAGAAGGAATACAACAAGCCTGTTGTGAGATGCACCCCCCTCTATTGTCTGTTCTGTATATCCCAGCATAAAATGATTCTTACTGTACACTGAGGGCACTATTATGAGTAACCACAGTACAATTCAGGCATGTAACACCTTCCTAGTCGGTGTTAGCATGGGGTGCATTGCACTTGCATCAAATGGAAAACAAGGCCTGCCATGAAATGCTCTCCCCCCTTATACGTTTCTTCCCTTCTACTCCAGCATTATGTACATTTAATAGCATCAATTTAATACCAATACATGTGTATGTATAGGGTGGACAGGTCTGAAATCAGAATAGTGGAATAGAACAATAGGTGTGGGATTATTAAGGTTCCTCCTATGTAATTGTTAGTTTTATTATTAGGGTTCCTCTGTCAGGATTTCAGGCATGTAACACTTTCCTAGTCAGTATTAGCAGGGGGTGCATTAAGCCTGTCGTGAGATGCACCCCCCTCTATTGTCTGTTCTGTATAACCCAGCATCAAAGGATTCTTACTGTACACTGAGGGCACTAGTATGAGTAACCACAGTATGTTTCAGGCATGTGACACTTTTCTGGTCAGAGTTAGCGGGGGGTGCATTTCGTGACAAGAAGGAATACAACAAGCCTGTCGTAAAATGCACCCCCCTCTATTGTCTGTTCTGTATATCCCAGCATAAAATGATTCTTACTGTAAACTGAGGGCACTAGTATGAGTAACCACAGTAAGTTTCAGGCATGACACATTTTCCTAGTCTGTGTTAGCAGGTGGTGCATTAAGCCTGTCGTGAGATGCACCACCCTCTATTGTCTGTTCTGCATATCCCATTATCAAATGATTCTTACTGTACACTGAGGGCACTATTATGAGTAACCACAGTACAATTCAGGCATGTAACACCTTCCTAGTCGGTGTTAGCATGGGGTGCATTGCACTTGCATCAAATGGAAAACAAGGCCTGCCATGAAATGCTCTCCCCCCTTATACGTTTCTTCCCTTCTACTCCAGCATTATGTACATTTCATAGCATCAATTTAATACCAATACATGTGTATGTATAGGGTGGACAGGTCTGAAATCAGAATAGTGGAATAGAACAATAGGTGTGGGATTATTAAGGTTCCTCCTATGTAATTGTTAGTTTTATTATTAGGGTTCCTCCGTCAGGATTTCAGGCATGTAACACTTTCCTAGTCAGTATTAGCAGGGGGTGCATTAAGCCTGTCGTGAGATGCACCCCCCTCTATTGTCTGTTCTGTATAACCCAGCATCAAAGGATTCTTACTGTACACTGAGGGCACTAGTATGAGTAACCACAGTATGTTTTAGGCATGTGACACTTTTCTGGTCAGAGTTAGCGGGGGGTGCATTTCGTGACAAGAAGAAATACAACAAGCCTGTCGTGAAATGCATCCCACCTCTATTGTCTGTTTTGTATATCCCAGTATCAAATGATTCTTACTGTACACTGAGGGGCACTAGTATGAGTAACCACAGTAAGTTTCAGGCATGTGACACTTTCCTAGTCAGAGTTAGCCGGGGGTGCATTTGATGACCAGAAGGAATACAACAAGCCTGTCGTGAGACGCACCCCCCTCTATTGTCTGTTCTGTATATCCCAGCATCAAATGATTCTTACTGTACACTGAGGGCACTAGTATAAGTAACCACTGTAAGTTTCAGGCATGTGACACTTTTCTGGTCAGTATTAGCAGGGGGTGCATTAAGCCTGTCGTGAGATGCACCCCCCTCTATTGTCTGTTCTGTATAACCCAGCATCAAAGGATTCTTACTGTACACTGAGGGCACTAGTATGAGTAACCACAGTATGTTTCAGGCATGTGACACTTTTCTGGTCAGAGTTAGCGGGGGGTGCATTTTGTGACAAGAAGAAATACAACAAGCCTGTCATGAAATGCATCCCACCTCTATTGTCTGTTTTGTATATCCCAGCATCAAATGATTCTTACTGTACACTGAGAGGCACTAGTATGAGTAACCACAGTAAGTTTCAGGCATGTGACACTTTCCTAGTCAGAGTTAGCTGGGGGTGCATTTGATGACAAGAAGGAATACAACAAGCCTGTTGTGAGATGCACCCCCCTCTATTGTCTGTTCTGTATATCCCAGCATAAAATGATTCTTACTGTACACTGAGGGCACTAGTATAAGTAACCACTGTAAGTTTCAGGCATGTGACACTTTTCTGGTCAGTATTAGCAGGGGGTGCATTAAGCCTGTCGTGAGAAGCACCCCCCTCTATTGTCTGTTCTGTATAACCCAGCATCAAAGGATTCTTACTGTACACTGAGGGCACTAGTATGAGTAACCACAGTATGTTTCAGGCATGTGACACTTTTCTGGTCAGACTTAGCGGGGGGTGCATTTCGTGACAAATAGAAATACAACAAGCCTGTCATGAAATGCATCCCACCTCTATTGTCTGTTTTGTATATCCCAGCATCAAATGATTCTTACTGTACACTGAGGGGCACTAGTATGAGTAACCACAGTAAGTTTCAGGCATGTGACACTTTCCTAGTCAGAGTTAGCTGGGGGTGCATTTGATGACAAGAAGGAATACAACAAGCCTGTTGTGAGATGCACCCCCCTCTATTGTCTGTTCTGTATATCCCAGCATAAAATGATTCTTACTGTACACTGAGGGCACTAGTATGAGTAACCACAGTAAGTTTCAGGCATGTGACACTTTTCTGGTCAGAGTTAGCGGGGGGTGCATTTTGTGACAAGAAGGAATACAACAAGCCTGTCGTAAAATGCATCCCCTTCGATTGTCTGTTCTGTATATCCCAGCATAAAATGATTCTTACTGTAAACTGAGGGCACTAGTATGAGTAACCACAGTAAGTTTCAGGCATGTCACACTTTCCTAGTCAGTGTTAGCAGGTGGTGCATTAAGCCTGTCGTGAGATGCACCACCCTCTATTGTCTGTTTTGCATATCCCAGCATCAAATTATTCTTACTGTACACTGAGGGCACTATTATGAGTAACCACAGTACGTTTCAGGCATGTAACACTTTCCTAGTCGGTGTTAGCATGGGGTGCATTGCACTTGCATCAAATGGAAAACAAGGCCTGCCATGAAATGCTCTCCCCCCTTATACGTTTCTTCCCTTCTACTCCAGCATTATGTACATTTCATAGCATCAATTTAATACCAATACATGTGTATGTATAGGGTGGACAGGTCTGAAATCAGAATAGTGGAATAGAACAATAGGTGTGGGATTATTAAGGTTCCTCCTATGTAATTGTTAGTTTTATTATTAGGGTTCCTCCGTCAGGATTTCAGGCATGTAACACTTTCCTAGTCAGTATTAGCAGGGGGTGCATTAAGCCTGTCGTGAGATGCACCCCCCTCTATTGTCTGTTCTGTATAACCCAGCATCAAAGGATTCTTACTGTACACTGAGGGCACTAGTATGAGTAACCACAGTATGTTTTAGGCATGTGACACTTTTCTGGTCAGAGTTAGCGGGGGGTGCATTTCGTGACAAGAAGAAATACAACAAGCCTGTCGTGAAATGCATCCCACCTCTATTGTCTGTTTTGTATATCCCAGCATCAAATGATTCTTACTGTACACTGAGGGGCACTAGTATGAGTAACCACAGTAAGTTTCAGGCATGTGACACTTTCCTAGTCAGAGTTAGCTGGGGGTGCATTTGATGACAAGAAGGAATACAACAAGCCTGTCGTGAGATGCACCCCCCTCTATTGTCTGTTCTGTATATCCCAGCATCAAATGATTCTTACTGTACACTGAGGGCACTAGTATAAGTAACCACTGTAAGTTTCAGGCATGTGACACTTTTCTGGTCAGTATTAGCAGGGGGTGCATTAAGCCTGTCGTGAGATGCACCCCCCTCTATTGTCTGTTCTGTATAACCCAGCATCAAAGGATTCTTACTGTACACTGAGGGCACTAGTATGAGTAACCACGGTATGTTTCAGGCATGTGACACTTTTCTGGTCAGAGTTAGCGGGGGGTGCATTTCGTGACAAGAAGAAATACAACAAGCCTGTCATGAAATGCATCCCACCTCTATTGTCTGTTTTGTATATCCCAGCATCAAATGATTCTTACTGTACACTGAGGGGCACTAGTATTAGTAACCACAGTAAGTTTCAGGCATGTGACACTTTCCTAGTCAGAGTTAGCTGGGGGTGCATTTGATGACAAGAAGGAATACAACAAGCCTGTCGTGAGATGCACCCCCCTCTATTGTCTGTTCTGTATATCCCAGCATCAAATGATTCTTACTGTACACTGAGGGCACTAGTATAAGTAACCACTGTAAGTTTCAGGCATGTGACACTTTTCTGGTCAGAGTTAGCGGGGGGTGCATTTCGTGACAAGAAGGAATACAACAAGCCTGTCGTAAAATGCACCCCCCTCTATTGTCTGGTCTGTATATCCCAGCATAAAATGATTCTTACTGTAAACTGAGGGCACTGGTATGAGTAACCACAGTAAGTTTCAGGCATGTGACACTTTCCTAGTCAGAGTTAGCTGGGGGTGCATTTGATGACAAGAAGGAATACAACAAGCCTGTTGTGAGATGCACCCCCCTCTATTGTCTGTTCTGTATATCCCAGCATAAAATGATTCCTACTGTACACTGAGGGCACTAGTATGAGTAACCACAGTAAGTTTCAGGCATGTGACACTTTTCTGGTCAGAGTTAGCGGGGGGTGCATTTCGTGACAAGAAGGAATACAACAAGCCTGTCGTAAAATGCACCCCCTTCTATTGTCTGTTCTGTATATCCCAGCATAAAATGATTCTTACTGTAAACTGAGGGCACTAGTATGAGTAACCACAGTAAGTTTCAGGCATGTCACACTTTCCTAGTCAGTGTTAGCAGGTGGTGCATTAAGCCTGTCGTGAGATGCACCACCCTCTATTGTCTGTTTTGCATATCCCAGCATCAAATGATTCTTACTGTACACTGAGGGCACTATTATGAGTAACCACAGTACGTTTCAGGCATGTAACACTTTCCTAGTCGGTGTTAGCATGGGGTGCATTGCACTTGCATCAAATGGAAAACAAGGCCTGCCATGAAATGCTCTCCCCTCTTATACGTTTCTTCCCTTCTACTCCAGCATTATGTACATTTAATAGCATCAATTTAATACCAATACATGTGTATGTATAGTGTGGACAGGTCTGAAATCAGAATAGTGGAATAGAACAATAGGTGTGGGATTATTAAGGTTCCTCCTATGTAATTGTTAGTTTTATTATTAGGGTTCCTCCGTCAGGATTTCAGGCATGTAACACTTTCCTAGTCAGTATTAGCAGGGGGTGCATTAAGCCTGTCGTGAGATGCACCCCCCTCTATTGTCTTTTCTGTATATCCCAGCATAAAATGATTCTTACTGTACACTGAGGGCACTAGTATGAGTAACCACAGTATGTTTCAGGCATGTGACACTTTTCTGGTCAGAGTTAGCGGGGGGTGCATTTCGTGACAAGAAGGAATACAACAAGCCTGTCGTAAAATGCACCCCCTTCTATTGTCTGTTCTGTATATCCCAGCATAAAATGATTCTTACTGTAAACTGAGGGCACTAGTATGAGTAACCACAGTAAGTTTCAGGCATGTCACACTTTCCTAGTCAGTGTTAGCAGGTGGTGCATTAAGCCTGTCGTGAGATGCACCACCCTCTATTGTCTGTTTTGCATATCCCAGCATCAAATGATTCTTACTGTACACTGAGGGCACTATTATGAGTAACCACAGTACGTTTCAGGCATGTAACACTTTCCTAGTCGGTGTTAGCATGGGGTGCATTGCACTTGCATCAAATGGAAAACAAGGCCTGCCATGAAATGCTCTCCCCCCTTATACGTTTCTTCCCTTCTACTCCAGCATTATGTACATTTAATAGCATCAATTTAATACCAATACATGTGTATGTATAGGGTGGACAGGTCTGAAATCAGAATAGTGGAATAGAACAATAGGTGTGGGATTATTAAGGTTCCTCCCATGTAATTGTTCGTTTTATTATTAGGGTTCCTCCGTCAGGATTTCAGGCATGTAACACTTTCCTAGTCAGTATTAGCAGGGGGTGCATTAAGCCTGTCGTGAGATGCACCCCCCTCTATTGTCTGTTCTGTATAACCCAGCATCAAAGGATTCTTACTGTACACTGAGGGCACTAGTATGAGTAACCACAGTATGTTTTAGGCATGTGACACTTTTCTGGTCAGAGTTAGCGGGGGGTGCATTTCGTGACAAGAAGAAATACAACAAGCCTGTCGTGAAATGCATCCCACCTCTATTGTCTGTTTTGTATATCCCAGCATCAAATGATTCTTACTGTACACTGAGGGGCACTAGTATGAGTAACCACAGTAAGTTTCAGGCATGTGACACTTTCCTAGTCAGAGTTAGCTGGGGGTGCATTTGATGACAAGAAGGAATACAACAAGCCTGTCGTGAAATGCATCCCACCTCTATTGTCTGTTCTGTATATCCCAGCATCAAATGATTCTTACTGTACACTGAGGGCACTAGTATAAGTAACCACTGTAAGTTTCAGGCATGTGACACTTTTCTGGTCAGAGTTAGCGGGGGTTGCATTTCGTGACAAGAAG
The DNA here is from genome assembly GCF_021917145.1 of Hypomesus transpacificus. Classification (NCBI taxonomy): domain Eukaryota; kingdom Metazoa; phylum Chordata; class Actinopteri; order Osmeriformes; family Osmeridae; genus Hypomesus; species Hypomesus transpacificus. The sequence continues at coordinate 14,860,814 of NC_061065.1, forward strand.
GAATACAACAAGCCTGTCGTAAAATGCACCCCCCTCTATTGTCTGTTCTGTATATCCCAGCATAAAATGATTCTTACTGTAAACTGAGGGCACTGGTATGAGTAACCACAGTAAGTTTCAGGCATGTGACACTTTCCTAGTCAGAGTTAGCTGGGGGTGCATTTGATGACAAGAAGGAATACAACAAGCCTGTTGTGAGATGCACCCCCCTCTATTGTCTGTTCTGTATATCCCAGCATAAAATGATTCTTACTGTACACTGAGGGCACTAGTATGAGTAACCACAGTATGTTTCAGGCATGTGACACTTTTCTGGTCAGAGTTAGCGGGGGGTGCATTTCGTGACAAGAAGGAATACAACAAGCCTGTCGTAAAATGCACCCCCTTCTATTGTCTGTTCTGTATATCCCAGCATAAAATGATTCTTACTGTAAACTGAGGGCACTAGTATGAGTAACCACAGTAAGTTTCAGGCATGTCACACTTTCCTAGTCAGTGTTAGCAGGTGGTGCATTAAGCCTGTCGTGAGATGCACCACCCTCTATTGTCTGTTTTGCATATCCCAGCATCAAATGATTCTTACTGTACACTGAGGGCACTATTATGAGTAACCACAGTACGTTTCAGGCATGTAACACTTTCCTAGTCGGTGTTAGCATGGGGTGCATTGCACTTGCATCAAATGGAAAACAAGGCCTGCCATGAAATGCTCTCCCCCCTTATACGTTTCTTCCCTTCTACTCCAGCATTATGTACATTTAATAGCATCAATTTAATACCAATACATGTGTATGTATAGGGTGGACAGGTCTGAAATCAGAATAGTGGAATAGAACAATAGGTGTGGGATTATTAAGGTTCCTCCTATGTAATTGTTAGTTTTATTATTAGGGTTCCTCCGTCAGGATTTCAGGCATGTAACACTTTCCTAGTCAGTATTAGCAGGGGGTGCATTAAGCCTGTCGTGAGATGCACCCCCCTCTATTGTCTGTTCTGTATAACCCAGCATCAAAGGATTCTTACTGTACACTGAGGGCACTAGTATGAGTAACCACAGTATGTTTTAGGCATGTGACACTTTTCTGGTCAGAGTTAGCGGGGGGTGCATTTCGTGACAAGAAGAAATACAACAAGCCTGTCGTGAAATGCATCCCACCTCTATTGTCTGTTTTGTATATCCCAGCATCAAATGATTCTTACTGTACACTGAGGGGCACTAGTATGAGTAACCACAGTAAGTTTCAGGCATGTGACACTTTCCTAGTCAGAGTTAGCTGGGGGTGCATTTGATGACAAGAAGGAATACAACAAGCCTGTCGTGAGATGCACCCCCCTCTATTGTCTGTTCTGTATATCCCAGCATCAAATGATTCTTACTGTACACTGAGGGCACTAGTATAAGTAACCACTGTAAGTTTCAGGCATGTGACACTTTTCTGGTCAGTATTAGCAGGGGGTGCATTAAGCCTGTCGTGAGATGCACCCCCCTCTATTGTCTGTTCTGTATAACCCAGCATCAAAGGATTCTTACTGTACACTGAGGGCACTAGTATGAGTAACCACAGTATGTTTCAGGAATGTGACACTTTTCTGGTCAGAGTTAGCGGGGGGTGCATTTCGTGACAAGAAGAAATACAACAAGCCTGTCATGAAATGCATCCCACCTCTATTGTCTGTTTTGTATATCCCATCATCAAATGATTCTTACTGTACACTGAGGGGCACTAGTATGAGTAACCACAGTAAGTTTCAGGCATGTGACACTTTCCTAGTCAGAGTTAGCTGGGGGTGCATTTGATGACAAGAAGGAATACAACAAGCCTGTCGTGAGATGCACCCCCCTCTATTGTCTGTTCTGTATATCCCAGCATCAAATGATTCTTACTGTACACTGAGGGCACTAGTATAAGTAACCACTGTAAGTTTCAGGCATGTGACACTTTTCTGGTCAGAGTTAGCGGGGGTTGCATTTCGTGACAAGAAGGAATACAACAAGCCTGTCGTAAAATGCACCCCCCTCTATTGTCTGTTCTGTATATCCCAGCATAAAATGATTCTTACTGTAAACTGAGGGCACTGGTATGAGTAACCACAGTAAGTTTCAGGCATGTGACACTTTCCTAGTCAGAGTTAGCTGGGGGTGCATTTGATGACAAGAAGGAATACAACAAGCCTGTTGTGAGATGCACCCCCCTCTATTGTCTGTTCTGTATATCCCAGCATAAAATGATTCTTACTGTACACTGAGGGCACTAGTATGAGTAACCACAGTAAGTTTCAGGCATGTGACACCTTTCTGGTCAGAGTTAGCGGGGGGTGCATTTCGTGACAAGAAGGAATACAACAAGCCTGTCGTAAAATGCACCCCCTTCGATTGTCTGTTCTGTATATCCCAGCATAAAATGATTCTTACTGTAAACTGAGGGCACTAGTATGAGTAACCACAGTAAGTTTCAGGCATGTCACACTTTCCTAGTCAGTGTTAGCAGGTGGTGCATTAAGCCTGTCGTGAGATGCACCACCCTCTATTGTCTGTTTTGCATATCCCAGCATCAAATGATTCTTACTGTACACTGAGGGCACTATTATGAGTAACCACAGTACGTTTCAGGCATGTAACACTTTCCTAGTCGGTGTTAGCATGGGGTGCATTGCACTTGCATCAAATGGAAAACAAGGCCTGCCATGAAATGCTCTCCCCCCTTATACGTTTCTTCCCTTCTACTCCAGCATTATGTACATTTAATAGCATCAATTTAATACCAATACATGTGTATGTATAGGGTGGACAGGTCTGAAATCAGAATAGTGGAATAGAACAATAGGTGTGGGATTATTAAGGTTCCTCCTATGTAATTGTTAGTTTTATTATTAGGGTTCCTCCGTCAGGATTTCAGGCATGTAACACTTTCCTAGTCAGTATTAGCAGGGGGTGCATTAAGCCTGTCGTGAGATGCACCCCCCTCTATTGTCTGTTCTGTATAACCCAGCATCAAAGGATTCTTACTGTACACTGAGGGCACTAGTATGAGTAACCACAGTATGTTTCAGGCATGTGACACTTTTCTGGTCAGAGTTAGCGGGGGGTGCATTTCGTGACAAGAAGAAATACAACAAGCCTGTCGTGAAATGCATCCCACCTCTATTGTCTGTTTTGTATATCCCAGCATCAAATGATTCTTACTGTACACTGAGGGGCACTAGTATGAGTAACCACAGTAAGTTTCAGGCATGTGACACTTTCCTAGTCAGAGTTAGCTGGGGGTGCATTTGATGACAAGAAGGACTACAACAAGCCTGTCGTGAGATGCACCCCCCTCTATTGTCTGTTCTGTATATCCCAGCATCAAATGATTCTTACTGTACACTGAGGGCACTAGTATAAGTAACCACTGTAAGTTTCAGGCATGTGACACTTTTCTGGTCAGTATTAGCAGGGGGTGCATTAAGCCTGTCGTGAGATGCACCCCCCTCTATTGTCTGTTCTGTATAACCCAGCATCAAAGGATTCTTACTGTACACTGAGGGCACTAGTATGAGTAACCACAGTATGTTTCAGGCATGTGACACTTTTCTGGTCAGAGTTAGCGGGGGGTGCATTTCGTGACAAGAAGAAATACAATAAGCCTGTCATGAAATGCATCCCACCTCTATTGTCTGTTAGTATATCCCAGCATCAAATGATTCTTACTGTACACTGAGGGGCACTAGTATGAGTAACCACAGTAAGTTTCAGGCATGTGACACTTTCCTAGTCAGAGTTAGCTGGGGGTGCATTTGATGACAAGAAGGAATACAACAAGCCTGTCGTGAGATGCACCCCCCTCTATTGTCTGTTCTGTATATCCCAGCATCAAATGATTCTTACTGTACACTGAGGGCACTAGTATAAGTAACCACTGTAAGTTTCAGGCATGTGACACTTTTCTGGTCAGAGTTAGCGGGGGTTGCATTTCGTGACAAGAAGGAATACAACAAGCCTGTCGTAAAATGCACCCCCCTCTATTGTCTGTTCTGTATATCCCAGCATAAAATGATTCTTACTGTAAACTGAGGGCACTGGTATGAGTAACCACAGTAAGTTTCAGGCATGTGACACTTTCCTAGTCAGAGTTAGCTGGGGGTGCATTTGATGACAAGAAGGAATACAACAAGCCTGTTGTGAGATGCACCCCCCTCTATTGTCTGTTTTGTATATCCCAGCATCAAATGATTCTTACTGTACACTGAGGGGCACTAGTATGAGTAACCACAGTAAGTTTCAGGCATGTGACACTTTCCTAGTCAGAGTTAGCTGGGGGTGCATTTGATGACAAGAAGGAATACAACAAGCCTGTCGTGAGATGCACCCCCCTCTATTGTCTGTTCTGTATATCCCAGCATCAAATGATTCTTACTGTACACTGAGGGCACTAGTATAAGTAACTACTGTAAGTTTCAGGCATGTGACACTTTTCTGGTCAGTATTAGCAGGGGGTGCATTAAGCCTGTCGTGAGATGCACCACCCTCTATTGTCTGTTTTGCATATCCCAGCATCAAATGATTCTTACTGTACACTGAGGGCACTATTATGAGTAACCACAGTACGTTTCAGGCATGTAACACTTTCCTAGTCGGTGTTAGCATGGGGTGCATTGCACTTGCATCAAATGGAAAACAAGGCCTGCCATGAAATGCTCTCCCCCCTTATACGTTTCTTCCCTTCTACTCCAGCATTATGTACATTTAATAGCATCAATTTAATACCAATACATGTGTATGTATAGGGTGGACAGGTCTGAAATCAGAATAGTGGAATAGAACAATAGGTGTGGGATTATTAAGGTTCCTCCCATGTAATTGTTCGTTTTATTATTAGGGTTCCTCCGTCAGGATTTCAGGCATGTAACACTTTCCTAGTCAGTATTAGCAGGGGGTGCATTAAGCCTGTCGTGAGATGCACCCCCCTCTATTGTCTGTTCTGTATAACCCAGCATCAAAGGATTCTTACTGTACACTGAGGGCACTAGTATGAGTAACCACAGTATGTTTTAGGCATGTGACACTTTTCTGGTCAGAGTTAGCGGGGGGTGCATTTCGTGACAAGAAGAAATACAACAAGCCTGTCGTGAAATGCATCCCACCTCTATTGTCTGTTTTGTATATCCCAGCATCAAATGATTCTTACTGTACACTGAGGGGCACTAGTATGAGTAACCACAGTAAGTTTCAGGCATGTGACACTTTCCTAGTCAGAGTTAGCTGGGGGTGCATTTGATGACAAGAAGGAATACAACAAGCCTGTCGTGAAATGCATCCCACCTCTATTGTCTGTTCTGTATATCCCAGCATCAAATGATTCTTACTGTACACTGAGGGCACTAGTATAAGTAACCACTGTAAGTTTCAGGCATGTGACACTTTTCTGGTCAGAGTTAGCGGGGGTTGCATTTCGTGACAAGAAGGAATACAACAAGCCTGTCGTAAAATGCAC